>NC_056732.1:619527272-619759772 GCF_019279795.1 Protopterus annectens | reverse complement strand
TATATATATATATATATATATATATATATGTATGTATATGTCTGCATACACATAAATATATATATATATATATATATATATATATATATATATATATATATATATATATATACATATACATATTGCTGTATATATATATATATCTAAAAACCATGTGGATGGATGGGCTGGACGGCCTTAAACTTGCTTACTAATGCTGCCATATGCTTACTACTGCTTCTTGCTGCTTAACCTAACTAATGCTTTATGCATAATGATACTGACACCTCACATATGCATTTCCTGCAGTACTCTAGGTTTTATATATATATATATATATATATATATATATATATATATGTTCTTTCATGGCAGCAGTACTCCAGGTGATATATATATATATATATATATATATATATATATATATATATATATATATATATATATATATATGTTATTTCATGGGCTATGCAACATGCATATTACTCATTAAGTGCTTTGCCATGGGAAATGGTATGTCTCAGTTACCTTCCTGTTTCCCCCCTCCTATCTCACTTAAATCCATGGGGCGGTCCCATTAAAACGGGTCCATGCAAACCCGGCACGCCTTGGCCCATAATGTCTTACCCATCATTCTCCCCACCCCCTCCCTCCTCCACATCAATCATCTTTCCTACAGGTTCCATCTGAATCTCACCACACCACTACGCATTGCCCACTCTCCACTTCTCGGGACCCATCATGTAAGTTGTCTCACTCCATGGATCTTCAGGGTTCCCACACATTCAGTCCACGAACATACATATCCTTCTTGGCTTACCTGTAAGGCATGGTATGTTACCCCGAGGACTCTTTTTAGCAGTATGTTTGGGGACATCCCGCTAGGGACGAACATGCATTTGTTTAGGATTTGACTTTGCAGGTTGACACTGTTTCTCCTACTGGTAGCATCCTGCCAGTAGTCTGGGTAGCAGTGCTGTGCAATGCTTAGCAGTGCTTAATATTCAGTTTGCATGATATTTGCCTTTTGGCATTGATGTCTTCTTCATTACATGTTATATATGTGTCTTGTATCCTTGATTCATGTGTACGTATGCTGTATGTGGTCCTGGGAACTTCAACACTTTATTGCAATAACACCTCACATCTGGCCTTACTGCAGTACTCCAGTTCACATATTTATGTTATGTAGCAGGTTATACCACTTCACACTATACATAGATTCAGTTTGCATGTTTGGTTTGATTTCCTGTGGTGAGAATTAGTTTGCTGATACCTCATGCATATTCATTGCTATGATGGCTTAGTGGTTAACTACTGTGACTATAGTGTATAGGGTCCTGAATTTGAGCCTTGCAGAGGCAGTTTATTTTGTTGCTGGACAGAACATGGGCCGTTGGATCCAGAGTGATTAAGGCACTTTAAAGCAGTTGTAAGTGGGTTTGCATGGGTTTGCGCGACAGTAAGCACTGCTAACCTCCGGTTACAGTTTCTTACACTCAGTTATCTTCTACTTTGCTTAATCTGTTTGGGCAATGCTTACCCCACACAAATGCACTTAGACATGCTTACCGCTGCTTATTTGTGATTAAACCTGCTTGCTAGTGCTTTATTCATTATGAGACTGACACTTCACATGTGCATTTCATGCAGTACTCCAGTTCACATTTAAATGTTATTATGTAGGTTATACGGCAAAACAATGTAAAACTGTGTTCATATACAGATTTCCCATGGAAAATGATTTGTACTGTAGTGGGACTCGAACCGGGAATGCCTGTTCGTTAGACGGATGCTCTACCCACTCCACTATTGCTGTGTTGCTTCATTTGCATATATATTCCTTGTTATCCTCTTCAGCCTTTTCAGCTGCTTTTACTGTAGGTAAGCAATGGGCAAACTCGTGCACCTATGGTTAGCTGTACTAGGGTTTTAAAAAAATAAATGCAAGGGTTTCTTAATTTTATTTCAATGTACTGTTGCTGTTGAACACACGGGGACTGTTGGTGGAAATATGCGGACACCTATGAGCAGTTTCGCTCATTTATTTACACTTTCTTCTGTTCTACTTTGCAGGGGCATGTTTATTCTGAGAGCTCTGCTCTCAGACATGCCCCCTGCACTCGTCCACGCTCAGTGTAGGATTTGGAGCTCAGGCAGCGCACCTTCATTATTATGCATGGCGCACTGCCGTCCTCCTCTTAAACTGCCGCTTACGTGCAGGACTAGTTTAGTCCTGCACAACAGATTAGTAAATCTGAGGTTAGTCTAATCTTTCTAGTTTCTAGCTATTTCTAAGAGAAAACACAAGTCTAAAATAAACTTACATATAGAGCAAGACAGTGCTGATGAGTTGGATGGTCAAGACAAAAATGCTTAATGCTCTCTGATTCTCTGTTTTTAAAATCACATTCTTCGTTCATGTTACATGATTCTTCACACTTCCCTGGGTTCCCAGGCTAACAGAAACTACATTTACATTCTTCACCTCTGGGCAGAAGCCAAAGCAATAAAGGACATTTATGCATGCAAATTCTGGCTATTAACTCTGGCCTTAAAACAATAGGCAGAATTCTTTCATCTAGACCGTCCAGAGCCTTGTTTAGATCAAAGGGTCACAACATGCTTTACTTGGTCAGCAGAGTGCACTGTTGTTACATTTTTTTCAGTTCCACATGTAACACTATTTTTACCATTTAAGACAACAAGACTGTGGTTTACATTAATATTTACAGATGACAGAATTATCTCCAAAATGCTATATGGTTAAGCTGGCAGCCTTCATCTATCTTCACCCAATCTTCACAGGCCATTCCTTGGAATATTCCCTTTTCTCCAAGATATGCTGCCCTGAGAATTGTTATATATAAGCTTGGGGGATGCAGGAGGGGTTTACACTCTGCAAGAAAAGAAGTTTAAAAGAGAAAAAACATGTTTGAGATTCATATTTATCCTGTATTTTTTATGCTTTTTTTTTTGGCTTGTCGGCACTCAGCATTTCAAATGCCAACATTTCAATAGGAAGTCATACAATTCTTAGACATATTGTGAATATGGGTCTTTCAACACAATGTAGCCAGGGAAACTAACTGAATTAAGTTTAAAGTACACTGTGCCTAGTCATAGTGTATGCAGAGCTACATTTAGTGCATTATGACCACTGGTTGTATGTAGTTCCATATACTTCATTATGTATGAAAGCACACAACTACTGGCATATGTGACAAAAATAGCAAACACCAGCAACTCTTTCTGACCATCCATATATACTTCTTGAAGATCAGACATTTGCTCTTACTCATGTGATTGCATGCTACACACTATCTTTTGTTGATAATACAAAAACAATTTAGGCCATATTTTTGGGACTCTAATGAATCAATGCAAAATATTCTTGAATATCACTTGTTTAGCAACAGTGGCTAACACACAGTACCGTCATACACATTGCCAGCACTCATATTGCCACTGACGCACAGTACCAGCACACACAGTGCCATTGACACACATTATCATTGACAAAGAATACCAGCATACACAGTACCACAGATACACAGTACAAGCACACACACAGTGTCACAGATACTTAGTACAAGCACACATAGTGTCACTGATACATGCACCAACACATTCAGTACCAGCACACATATTACCAGCACATGTATTTCCTCAGACAGACAATACAAGCACATGCAGTGCTACTAAAACAGAGTATTATTACACATACAGTGGCAGTACAAATAATACCAGCACACTTACTGCCAATGACTTATAGTATCAGCAAATACAGTGCCACACATTATGCCAGCACACACATTGCAAGCATATACATTACCACTGACACACAGTGCCAGCACAAACATTGCCAGCACTCATATTGCCATTGACACACAGTACAAGCACACACAGTGCCACAGATACATAGTACAATCACACATAATGCCACTGATACACAGTACCAACACATTCAGTACCAGCACACATATTTCCAGCACATGTAGTGCCTCAGACACACAATACAAGCACACACAGTACTACTGACACAGAGTATTATCACACATACAGTGGCAGTACAAACAATATCAGCACACTTACTGCCAATGACCCATAGTATCAGTAAATACAGTGCCACACACTGTGCCAGCAAACACCTTGCAACATATGCATTACCAATGACACACAGTGCTAGCACGCACATTACCAGAACACAAAGTATCACAGACACACAGAATCAGAACACACAGTGCCACAGGCACACAGTTTAGGCCTACACAGTACCAGCAGACATATCACCAGAACATGCATTACTATTGATATACAGCACCATTATGCACATATTACTAGCGCACACATTGCCACTGACACACTGCAAGAAAAAATAGTGCCACTGACACACACTATCAGCACACACATTAACACTGACATACAGTATCAGCAGACACACTTCCACTGTCACACAGTGCCAACACACCCATTACCTACACATGAATTACCATTGACATAGAACCAGCACACACATTGCCAGAGACACACAGTACAAACATACACAATGCCACTGACAGAAAATGCCATCACAAACACATTACCAGCAAAGTACCAACACACACATTACTAGCACATACAGTGCCACTCTCACATATAACTAGCACATACAGTGTCAATGACATACAGTAAAAACACACACAATGCCACATAGAGCACCAGCACACAGAGAAACAGCACAAATACAGTACCAACATATACAGTAGTATCACACATAATATAAGCAGGCACAAAGCCAGCACACACAGTACAAACACACATACAGTATCACTGACACACAGTACCAGCACAAACAGTGCCACACACATTGTCATCTCACACACACACACACACACACACACACACACACACACACACACACACACACACACACACACACACACACACACACACATGCACATATATTACAACCACACACATTGCAATCACATACAGAGCCAGCACATGCAGTATCAGCAAATACAGTACCAGTACAAATAGTGCAGTGACCCACAGTACTTGAAAGGTAAGTGCCTAACACTGCGCAAGTAACACTGTGGAATGAGTGCTGTTCAAGTGTTTTGATATAGTGAATATTATCATAATAAAATGAGTGAACTAGTTTTGATAGACAAAGCTGTAGTGTGATGCCACTAACAAATATATTTTCATGAGCATATATATCTAAGTAGTTCACATCTTCAGAAATAACTTACCAAGAAGCCAAGCAAATTTCCTTACATTACAAGAGACTACTGCATGTCCACATTCACTAAAGCAAGTTTATATGGGCTATTATATGCCAAAGCATCTTGTTTCCAAAGCCTACTTTGTGAAAGAAAATGTCATAAAGTCAGCAACAGCAAAGGTGTAAAAGAACTGGAACTCAAGAGTGACTCTGAGTCAAGAACAGAGCAAGGACCAGTGGTAGCAGGACAGAACAGCAGGGAATACCATTATGAAATTTCAGTGCTCTACTACGCAAAGGTATCTGAAAGACTGGACTCTGATTACTTCACCTCCTTATTTCCAGTTCTTATGCTCTGTAGAGGTATTTCCTTTTCAGAGTAATGGCAAACAATATCTGACTACATTGTATATACTTTGCAACTCCATCTTGAAAGAATGTTTCTTAACATTTCTATGTGTCTGTCATTGTCCCTTGTGGTCACATTGCATATTACCTACTATTATCATAATGGCGTCATGCAATAAAAAAAAAAAATTATAAGGTCCAGTTTTTACTTTATTGCTTAATATTTAAGATAGATAGCTAGTAGAAAGGCAAATATTAATGTATTAACGTAGAATGGCTGGAAGTGCTATAATGCTGTCAAAAGAACACCAAAAATATTGCTAACTCTTAAATGTCTCCAACCAGACCTGGCATACATTCAACAAACACATATCACCCTGTAATCAGCACTTAACCAGGAACCTTCTTTCCTTGGACTGAATACAGCTCTATGGAAACCCCCCTACAATGACCATTTATAGACCTGGAGCCTTGGACTCCCAAGATGAGAGTTATACAAAAGTGACGCGAGGTAATAACATGTTATTTATAGTTAACGGTTTAACTCTCTTTCCATTACAACTTTTACAGAGGACACATTTTAAAAGCAAACTACACTAGGGTGTAAAGTTGCCTTACTTTGAGGATCAGATGGTATTCCCTGGTATAAAACCTAGCATTTTCTTATCTCAATGCTCACTTCTTGGATTAGGCATACTATCTGTGGAGAAGAATTTACTACATATGTAGTCACCTTTTGCATCCAGAAACCCACATTGCATGTTCACCATTTTTCAATGGAGAGCTTTTCATAAGTTTAAAGGTACTTAACCTTAAAAATCTTCATTTGCCTTTTTGTCCCTTTTGACATAAAATACAAAAATTATGAAAACTATTTTATGTTTATTTTTTTATTTATTTTTGTCAAAACATCTGAAACAATGGAAGCCCAAAGTATTTTGGGCTATAATAGCATTACAATGTTTCTGCAGCTAAATTGCATAAGTTACGGACTTAGTTACATATATTTTGCATCATGCCTCAACCACAAAACACCACTGTGACTGTTACACCCAAACCTTTCCGTGAGAGATTTCCCCCTGCATCAAGCTAAATTTTTGGGATACCATTCACTTACCTGTAGTACAAAGTATTGGCTTCTTCAAAACTTTCCTAATGTTCAGTAGTCTCTGCACCAGCTGTTTGTGTAGCATGTGCTTGGTAGGACAATCATGTGTATGTCCATTTAGGATACCAGTTAGAAAGTTGTTCACTGACATGTCACTGTTCCACTTTGTTTATCATTTGCTCACTCTTTCTTTCATATTTTGCAAGTATGGAGACAGTAATATCATGTGCATGCTCTGTCTCTCTCTGTCTCTCTCTCTCTCTCTTCTGTGGTGCTTTTTGAAAAGCTGGATCGCACTTTAAAAGTACAGAATACTACAGAATACTTTAGCAGCTAAGTAAAGTCTGCAGTGCCCAAAGCCTAATTCAGGAGTGTCATGGTGTATTAGTGAGCTTTAATGACTTGCTGCAGGATATTTCAGCCTCATGCATGATGGCCTTAATATTCCTCATGTTTCATTTCTGTGCTCTTGATGCATTTACATATTTAAGATTTTAGTTTATGTATGTTTTACTTGTTGAATGGGCTTGTCCAAATAGGCCTATGACCTATTTTCAAGGATACCCAAAACTAATATTTTAAATACTAGGAAATTTTGTATAGGACAGTGGGCAAATTCCTTGTTTTAGCTTCTCATAGTTTCACTGCTTCATGGTTTCTGAATTCCCATGATTTTACTTTTATAAACATACTGCTACCGAGTATATGCATAATATTACTGCAGACCTTAGGAGGCTAAAGAGAAGAGAGGCTCATTTTATTATTATTTTTTGCAAGAAACAAAAAAAGCAATAAATAAATAAATAAATAAATAAAAATACAGCTTATTAGTGAAAGTATGAAGAGGGGAGTGGGGAGTGTTCTGTAGCAGTGCAAAGTCAGGTGACCGTGGTGTAGCTATCTTAATAGCAGTTCCATTAGAGGGATAGTAGAAGAATGGTATAAAGATAAGGAAAAAAGGAAGGAAGATGATTGATGTTGAAATTTCAACGAGGGTAATAGTGAATGGTTAATAACCGTTTATAGACCAAACAATGAAGATACACAAGCTTGGGTGGAATGAAGGTTAATGTTGTAGCCACACATCAATCACAACTCTAATACTGTACTGGGAGGAATTCGTAATACAGTTTTGGATTCCATATTTGATAGAATCCCAGAAAATATTTGTTGAACATCTAGAATTCTGTGAATGTTAAATATAATTTGCTGGAGGGTGAGAAATTCAGGGTGTAAATAATTTACATATACACACACATATATATATATATATATATATATATATATATATATATATATATATATATATATATATGTATATATATATATATACATATATATAGGTCCACTTTTAAATGCCGAAATCTCAAGTTTTAAAAACGAACCCAAAACACAGAGATTTCGGTATCTCGACATTTAAAAGTGAAAAAAAAAAAACACAAATAAACTAAAACAAAGTGTTTGCAGGGGGCAAGCCCTCCCTGCACCCCCCACACCCCCTCCTACTTAAATATATCAACTCCGAGATCGCACTACAGTGAAGAGAACGGTATGTGCAACATGAGCATTACTGTTCTCTTCACTGTAGCGCAATCTCAGAGTTGGTATATTCAAGTAGGGGGTGTGTGGGGTGCAGGGGGGCTTGCCCCTCTGCAAACACTTTATTTTAGGTATCTGCCTTTTTTTCCCCACTTTTAAATGTTGAGACACTGAAATATGGATGTTTTGGGTTCATTTTTTAAAAACTCGAGATTTCGGCATTTCGGCATTTAAAAGTGGACCCATATAGATATGTATATATATATATATATATATATATATATATATATATATATATATATATATATATATGGATCTCTATTAGATTATCGATGTTATAAAGCTTTGAACGTCATATGGCTGAGACCATATGACTGAAGTTTTGAAACGTCGAAAATAAAATAAAAAAAAATTAAAAACAACATTTTTTATGCCCCCCTGCACCTCCCCACACCTCCTGCTAATTAAATATTCCAACTCTGAGGTCGCACTACAGTGAGAAAAATGGTAAAGTGATCCTCATTCAAAATGTTTGAAGTTTCAGAATTTTGATCATATGGTCCCTACCATATGAATTTTGAAGTTCTGAAGCTTCAATAATCTGTATGGATCCATATATGTATATATAGTAGTAGAACTGATAGAACAGACAGGCATGTTCCTGATCTCATTCAGTGTGGTCCCAAAGGTCACTCAGACAGATATTCTATCTCCTGCTCTTTCTGATCATAGCATGATATCACTATCTTTGACACTGACCTCTCATTCCACTTTTCAGTGTAGAATGGACCCCTTATGGTTCCAAGATAAACAACGTATAGAGAGTATTGAAAGTGTCTTAGTTCTTTTTGGGGGTACACATTAACCATAATGGTAAATGTCAAGTATTTAAAATGGATTTCTAAAACAGTTTCAGGAACTTACTGGATCAGACACTTTTTAGACAAACAGCTGAGATTAAGTGAAATAGTGAAGAGAGTTAGAGCAATGGAGCAAGCATTTAAACTTAGCAGATACTGGGATAAATGAACAAACCAAACTTTAACAACCCTGAAGAGAGAAAGTAAAGCTCTAAAGATTAGCAATATTCATGGCAAATGGGAGTGGTACAAGCTGTACTAATGAGCTAAGAGTATCAGGTCACCAAAAGTAATTGCTAGGAGATTTCAAGAGAGAGTGAGGGGGAACTGCGTATTCCCGCAGATATATATATATATACATATATATATATATATATATATATATATATATATATATATATATATATATATATATATATATATATATATATATAATAGTTTCATAGGTTCATAGGTAAGTACTAGGCTATTGGCCCTAAGGCCTATATAAGCCTAGCCAAATGGTACCCTGGCTTTTGCCACCCAAGAAAACAATTTTCCTGTGCCCCTGTCAAGCAGAGCCACAGAAGTGATCCCAGGGGTAAATTTCCTATCTCCCATTCAATCATCAAGATTTTTCTTGAAGAGTGCTAATGAGGAGCTTTGTTTGATATAGATAGGTAGTTTGTTCCAGAGTATGAGAAGTCTCTAGGACAGGAATCTTTCCCTCCAGCATGTTCTGTTTATTGTGGTGAGAAGGTTTAGGTCCCTAGAGCATATAGCTTGAAAGGATTGGGATTTCTTTAAGTGGAGCATGTCTAACAACTCTGGATTTAACATAGCTTTGTATGTTAGGCAGAGATCGCCTCTGAGTAGGAGATATGCGACAGAGTAAAGCTGGAGTTTTTTGAGACGGTCTCATGAGGGCATCTATTTGAGGCCAGTAATCCTCTTTGTGAGGTATTTCTGTGGCCTTTCCAGTTGTTGTAGATGTCTTGTGAGGTACATGCCAAAAGGGGCGTTGTACTCTATAATGGATCTAATGAGTGATGAGTAGAGGGGAACAATGACCTCTTTTTTCCTGGATGAGAAACCTTTTGTGATGAGGTGTGCCATGTAGAAGGATTTCCTGACCACTGTGGCGATGTGATTATCAAAGGAGAAACTACTGTCCACCTGTGTCCCAAGGTCACTTATCACACTTTTGGTGTTAAGTAGACTATCGCCTATGTGGTAGTTTATGGGTACAGAGTTTTTACCAAAAGGAATGACAATGCACTTGTTGGCATTGAACTTGAGGCCATGGCTTTGACACCAGGCATCTGTCTCAGTAAGGCCCTTTTGTAAGATGTCCACATCGTTAGGAGTTTTGATTATGGCTCCTAATTTGCAGTCATCTGCGAACTTTGTTAGCCAAAGGCCTTCTGTGTTAGCCTGTACTTCAGAGAAGTAGATACCAAACAGGAGAGGACCCAGGACTGAACCCTGTGGTATTCCACTTGTCACTGGTCTGAAGTTGGATTTAGAGTCTACTACTTTCACAGTGTGGGTTCTGTCAGTGAGCCAATTGGCAACCCATCTTGTGACATAGGGATTTATACCTAACTTAGTGAGTTTATCTATAATTCCAGAGTGGGGGGTGGTGTCGAAAGCTTTGGTGAGATCTAGATAGGCTGTGTGAACCATCTTACTCTCATCTATGGCTTTGGTGACTGCTTCAAAGAAGTCTATCAGGCTTAGGAGACATGATCTGTCCTTTACAAACCCGAACTGGGTAGGGTCCAGAGTTTGGAGATTACCAATGTCATTGTTTATAAGTTCCATGATGATACGTTCCATAGCCTTGCAGACCAGGCTTGTCAGGCTGATGGGGCGGTAGATCCCAGGGTCTGCGGTGGCTCCCCCTTTGTGGAGTGGGATAACCGTTGCTGTGCGCCATTCAGTGGCACAAAGCCTGAGGTGAGGCTATGATTAAACATGGTACTTAGGTGGGCATAAAGATAGTTCCATTAGACACCAATAAGTTTGTTTGTTCTGTAGGCCTCCCTTAATGCTAAACAGTGGCAAGATGCAGAACATACACTGTATTATAGTAAGTCATTGAATTTCAGCTCCATCTTAATAGAGATAAGGGACCAACTATCTGAAGCTATAGCAAAAGATGAAATTAGGAGAGCCACTCACTCATTAGTTGTGGGAAAGGCTCTGGGACTGTATGGGGTATCACCTGAGTTTTAAAGCTATATTACACACACTTGATTGATCCACTTCTTAACTTTTCTGAGAAAGTGGAGACAATTGAGATGTTTACTAGTCTTATTTTGGAAGCCAGGGTTATTTTGTTACCTAAACCATTGCAGGATAAGTTAAAGGCAGCAAATTTATAGACCTATTCCATTGCTGAATATGGATATGTGAATCTATGCTAAAATGTTGGTGAATCACCTGGAAGCATTAATGAGGTAATGTATACCCTCCAGCTATCAAGATGGGAGCAAACCAGAATTGGCCAAACCATGGCTGAATTTACAGACATAGACAAAAAAATCTGCAATGTTGGCAATAGCAGCATTGATAAGAATTTCACAATGCTTTTGACTAATTAATTGGGATTTTATGTAGGAAGTTTTAATACAAATGGCTTTCTGGAATATTTTACTCAGACGTGTAAACTACTTTATCGCAGCCCAGTAGCCAGGGTGGATTCTAATGGCCTATTGTCAGAGCCAGTGAAGTTATATAATAATAAACAAGATTTCTTCCTCTCTCCATATTTGTTTATTGTAGTTACTAATGTATAAAGATGTATATAATAAATTCTCTAAGTATGGCGTTTTTGAAATGTAAGTTCATATTTACATCTTGGTTTGCAGATGATTGTGTTAGTTAGATAACCCAGAGTCTACACTCATCCTTGTCCTAGAGCAAATTAAACCATTTTCCAAATGGCCTGGTCTGGTCTGCATATTAATGACACCAGTTCAGCTATATTTCCATTAACAGCTCAAATGAGCTTGAACTTGGCAGATGGCAGCATTGTCCACTGAGAGTGGTGCAACAATGTGTTTATATGGGAATTCACTTTTCAACCAATATCAGAATGATAATAGAGCTAAATGCCAAACCCTTAGAGCAGGATATTTTGCACCATATTAATTCAAAAAGGCAGAGTATCAAGAAATAAAATATATAAGACACTCCAAAACAGAGGGTGGTGGTTCCTAATTTGTGCGAATATGGAGTTGCTGTGGTAGGGCAACATTATTTGCAAGTAAGGGGGAAAGAGAATCCTCTATTTATTGGCCACCACCTTTACATTTTGGATGGAAATTGAGCCACATTGGCAAAATTATTTCTTGTGAACTTGACAAAGTCTTAGCATTTGGTTAGAAAGGAAGTTAGACACAGGTGAGTGGTAAGAGCTTTCAACAATATTTTTATATTTATTTTCTTACAATATTTAAAGTAACTAAGATTGGTCAATGCTAATGAGATTCATTAAGTGTTACAACATGGACACACTGAATGTTTAACTGAAATAGTTGTTGGAAGTTGTATGTATTGATTAACACAAAAAAGTGTTGTTCTTACTATCATCCTTTTTTGACGTGATTTATGCTATATAGTTAGGGGATATTTTCTTAAGCAAGCTGGTATATATTTCAAATAATTTTTTTTTTCAGATTGGGGAATGGGGACTTTGTGAGGGTACTATTGTATGACATTTTATCAACGTCAATATGGTAGATGTGCAATATATATGTTGATTATTTGATCTGTTGCAATAAACTTATTGTTTCAAAAACAAAATCCATGACAGATGAAGAGATCTGTGTTGGATTCTCAATCTGCTGCACGGGAATCATTCTGAAACAGTGTAATGATTTCTATCCCTACAAAAATGAGTGATATGGAAGCATATGTAGCCCTCAGTGCCATGTTGTTTGTTTTGGAGGTGCAAGAGAGTTAGTGAAACATGAAGACTGTGGATTAAAGACTGTATACAAAAGGTACTATGTACAGGCAGAACAACAAGGCCTCAGCAAAGGGTAATTTCCTATTTGACAAAATGCTGTCCTTTTTTTTTTTTCATCCGGAATAGGGTTGTGCAATCAGACAGAAATAGTTTTTTCTTTAGGTGTATGATATAAGTTTCAAATTAGAATTTGTGCCACTCCCTATGATGCACCAACAGGAAATAAAACAGAAAGAATCAGACATCACAGAATGATGTTCTTGTCTATAATTTAACTAATTTAACTTTACATGAAGAGGCAAATTCTGCTTCTTATGAAATATTATGGTAGCTCCAGAATTTAAAAAAGGGGGCTTTCAGAATTTTCAAAATTCTGTGATATGAAAGATAAACTGTGCCAAATAAGAGAAAAACAAGATGTGAGGACATTAATATGATGTTTCATAAAACTAAAAATGAAACCTAGCACAAGAAAATGATTGACTGCTGTTGTTGTCTGCTCATTATTCTGACTTTTAATGACTAATTGGATTCATGCAAAGCAATTTAGAATAATTTAATGTGTTACTGTTTGTGTGGAGCAAAGTTTAACTATGTTGGATGGTGTAGTGGTGCAGCATTAATGTTGTCACCACACAGCAAGAGGTTCTCTGGTTCAATTCTCGGCTGGAGTGCCTTCTGTGTGGAGTCTGCATGTCCTCCCTGCATTCATGTGAGTTTCCTCCAGGTGTTCTGGTTTCCTCCCATGTTTCAAAGACATGCATCTGGGCTGTTTTTTCCCAGGCCTCCGTTGGAAGTTAGCTTCGTTCCAAGTCTGACTTTCCCTGTAAACAAAAAAAAAATGTTAAAATGTAAGCTACATACCATGGCCATATTTTTATCACAATCAAATGTCTGACATATACACAGAAGTGACTATAACTGTTGAGGGGGGGTGGGAGGTGTTTGGTTGAATGGATGGAATTGACTCTCTTGTCCTATATTCAGTTTAAACAGTCATGATTCTGGCCTTGCAGGATGAGTGTACATTTATGTGAAATAAGATAGAACACTTCTGCTGTGATTTTTGTGTATTTGTGTGATATAAGCCTGAAATACATTGTTGTGACTTTTATTATTATTTTTTTATCACAGTCAGACATCTGAGGTGTACACACTCAGTAAATTGGCTGTGTAATTGGTGGGGATAGAGATTATTTGTAGATGCAAGTGACTTAACCCTGCTGTTGTTGGATCACTGTTAAACAATAGTCACTGATCTGGTGTGGCAGGGTAGAGTCATGCAATGTATATTTGCTGAATTTAGTGCAAAACTAGTATTGCTATGGTTTATACCTGTGTGTATGTGGGAATTGCAGTGTATTCAAGAGTAACAAGGAGGCCATAATTTCTTTCACTTTTCACTTCCCATCATAAACATTAGCATTACAGGTGATAATAGGCTATATTTGTAGTCTACCTGGAGTAAGATGTATAAGCAGGTAACCAGTCATTGGCACAGTGTTGCAGTAAGTAGTGTTGCCATCTCACAGCAAATGGTTCTGGTTGAGTTCTTTACTGTGGTGTCTTCTGTGTGGAGTCTGCATGCTCTCCGTGTCTCTCTATGGGCGTATCCATGTGATCTTTTTTCCAATATGTCAAAGACATGTCATAAGCAAATTTGCATTTGTCCAATTTGCCTGTAGGTAAATGTGCAGCATGTGAGTGTGTTTGTGCATCTTGTGATAAACCTGGATTATAAGGGCAGTGCTAGTGGGTCTGTGCCTGTGTGAAATGTCACTGGATTTTGAAACAGACCATGTTTGTCAGGGACAGTCTCAGTATTTTTGTGAGTGTGGAAAAAATAATATCACCAATTTTTAATTGTGAACACACACAGCATTGCTGTAAATCTTCTGCGTAACAGTTAAAAAAGAACATATAAGAAATCATAATATATGAAAAATAAGACATAAAATGCATCACAGAACATCTAGACACTCAGAACATTTGGGAGTCTTGTGGCTTCCACATCTTAAGCTGCATAAATGGATTTTGACACAAGTTTGGTAGTGACCTCTACCGTGAGCACTACCTGGTCTTAAACCAACCCTACTCAGAGGTGTGCATAGAAAATCACTGTAAATTATTTATGGATGACAATATCATGGTCATTATTTCTTTAATTTTCCTCACAATTAAATTTTGAAAATATGACTAAAAGGCAATTATAGCTTGAGTGGGGACAGAGAACAGTGTGGCCATTATTTTTTAAATGTTATTCACAATCAAATGTCAAAGGTATGCACAACATTTCACTATAGCTTGTCTAGGAGAAAGTTTGCAATCTGGGAGCAACAAGCTGGAATATATTACTGCAATATTTTTTTTTCATTTTCTTCACAGTCAGACATCATATCTTTTGGAAATAAGAATAAGGACACATTCTATTTTAAATATGTCTGATATTAATAGGTGGAAATATGTAATTGTGTCCTATTGGTCTTTAAGTTTTTGTCCAGTGTGACATCAGACAAATACACAGAAGGATGTCCTTTGGGAAGTGGATGAGGAAGCAAGCTGTAAGCAAACTCTTGACATATATCACTGTGGCCATTTGTGCCTTCACTTTCACAGAAGATGATAACTATATTTTCTACTGGGGGGAGTAGGGAGGCAAGCACTGTTTCCAAGTAGGATTTATGTATCATTACAAGCATTTATCTTCTCATTTAATCGTCAACTATCATTTTGTCATCTTTGAAATGAATCCCTCAGCACAGCTTATTTCCTTCTTGAAATAAAAAGACCAAATTTCTTAATACTCTCCAACTCTCAACTGTTTTGCACCCCTCAGAACAAAAATAGTCAAATCCCATAGTTCCCCCTGGCTTACCCAATATATACACTCACTTATATAAAAGAGGGATAATGCCTGGAAGCTCTTGGCTGAGACCAAACTGCCCACTGACTGCCAAACATATAAGGAACTGAGCAACTACACCAAAAATAAAACAGGATATAGACAAAAAAAATTACCAAGAACCCCAAACAACACACAACAGAAATCCAAAAACATTTTGGAATACTATCAATCATGTCTTATACCCAGGAATTCCTGCTACTCCTAATCCCTGCCCTAGTAATACCCCACAAGAAACTGCTTCCATCTTTAACCCATACTTCATTGAAACAATTAATAAACTTATGCAGACTCTATATTCCACTGAACCCCAATCCCTCCATCCCTCCTACACTCAACAACCCCTTCTCATTCACGCTAGTTCCTACAAACTACACCAAACATCTTTTCTTCAAACTAAAACCTAGTTCTACATCAGTAGACAACCTACCCCAATTCTTCCTTAAAGTTGCTGCCAATTCTGTAGTCTATCCCATATCAATCCCCATAAACCACTCAATAAGTGAATCCACAGTCCTCTCTCTGTGGAAGCAATTCTATACAATTTCCCTTCACAAAGGTAGAAACTGTACTGAGCTTTCTAACTATCAAGTCATAACAATACTATCTCCTCTCTCAAAGATTCTTGAAAAATGCATCCATAAACACCACTTAGATTATCTCATCCAAGAAAACCTTCTCTCACCTATACAATATGGGTTCCATCCCTACCACAGTACTGCAACAGCCCTTATCTCCTTCACTCACTCTATCACCCTAGCTAGAGACAATAACAAGCTGGTCTCCTGTCTCTTTCTTGATCTCTACATAGCTTTCAATACTATCTCTCATCCTATCTTTCTTTCCAAACTCTCTAACCTCAATCTTTCAACTGCTACTATTTCCTGGTTCCAAAGCTATTTATCCAACTCACAGAAAGGTGTCAAATAGCTCTCCTCTATCTCCCCCTTTCTCCCATTAAGATGAGAGTCCCTCAAGGATCTATACTTGGTCCCTTGCTTTTTAACATTTTTATGAATCACCTTCACACCTCCTGTCCACAATCATCCCTTATACAGTATGCTGATGACTCTACTGTCATCACTGCTTCAGATACCATCTCTGGCCTACATGCTCATACTCAAAATTCGTTCAACCTTATTGAAAAATGGCTCTTATACAATCAACCCATACTGAATCCCAAAAAGACCAAACTTCTACTTTTCCTCCCCAAATCATTGTACCACCACAATGCTACATTCACCATTACATCCCTTAACAACACAGTCATTAATGTTGAAACCCATACTAACCTTCTTAGTGCCTTCATTGATGACCAACTTAAATTTGACCTTCATGTGTTCCAGTGCATCAAGAAAACCCATCAAAAGTTAGGTTTGCGATATAGAATTAAAAAAATCCTATCTAACAAGTCAAGACTTACACTTGACCACACCTTCCTTCTTCTTAATCTCTTCTATAGTTCATAAATCTTAACTAATTTACAACCCAGTCTCCTCTGAAAAAAATATGCATAAAGTAGCTAGATTTGCTTCTAACCAGCCATCTAAATCCCATCACTGTCTTACCCTCATGACTGGTTAGAATTCTCTCATCATCTCCTGCTATCTCAACTTAAGACTATCCATTCTAGCTTGCATAAACCCTTCTCCTGCCCTGCCGGCTCCTCCTTAGTCTCCCTGTATACACCTTCTAGAACTGTTAGGAGCTCTGATCAATATCACCTTGAAATCTATATACCCAAAAGATCTTCTGGACAAAAACTATCTACCAGCACTGTCATGGAACAAGATACCCTTGTCACTTAGGAAAAATAAACTAGTCTCATGAATTCAAGAATAGTCTAAAACATTACCTGAATACTACCTGCACATGTCATTGTAAAAATCCTCCCTGAAAACTCTACCCTCCACCCATCTTACTCTTCCACGTTACCCATTCTCCTTTTTATACATCCTTTCAAGTCAGACATCTTCAACATCCACTTACCTCAGCATATTCTTTATTCTCCTCCTCTTTTCTTTTATCCTAACCTCCCTTCTCCTTAACCTTCCCCTCCCATCTACACTACTTACTTTCTTACTGTTCATACTATTTTCTATTTTTGATCATGCAACAAGGTTTGTATTTATATTACTCATTTTGCGACTGCCTAAATGAAGACACTGTATATAAATATGAGTCACAATTGATTTTTACATGTATTGCTTGAATTTTGTTTTTACTAATCTGTATTTTTGTATTTTGAATTTTGTATATTGCATTTTATTAACTTGCATATTCAGTGTGGCGCTTTCTTCCCGGGTCTCTGCTGAAAAAGGGCTTTAGCTCAGTCAGACTTTCCTGGTCAAATAAATAAATAATTAAATAAATAAATAAATTATGATTTTTGTTCAGGACATTATTGGATCAAAATATTGGGGGAAAAAGCCCTAAAATGTACATCAGACCATATAGAACTCCATGCCTTCCTGTGGCCTAGTGGTAGGCAAATCACAAGCTAAATTAAATTATTTCCACTACAGTTATTACACTGCTGTCTTAGCCAGTTAGGGTGTGTTGAAAGGATGCAGGAAAAAGTTGAATGGTAAGGCCAAGTATGGGAAAAGTAGGAAACATTTAATCTGGATGGTGTGGGAAGGCCAGGATGGGATGACACAAGAGAGGCACTAGAGATGTCGAGGAAGAAACAGTGGATAGCGGGAGGTAAGCAAGGAGTTTTTGGCTAAGACACCATTTCACCAAAAGCTAGGTGGTAAGTTATTTAATTAACAGAAGTTATATCTAATACAATATCTCATGAAAAGTCTTCCCTTTCCTCAAATTGGTGCATTTCTGGAGTTGGTTGTATTTAAGGAAGCAGGTCATGGGAGAAGGGGTACAGCCCTTCCAAACACACTTGGTTGTACTACTTTGACCTTGTACCACTTGGAGAGGAGCAAATCTGCTGTTGTTCTACACTACAAAAAATGCAATCAAATTATGGTAAAAATAAAGATAAAGTTTGAAATTAATATAGATATCCAAATAAAAAGCAGACAAGAAATTTAAAAATAAAATAAACATTGTGTGAATATAGTAAGGTAGTGGAAGGCAGAAGTGGAAAGATATGGCAAGCAATATAGAATGTACATGAAATGAAAAAAAGACAATTAGTCCATTAGCAAGAAGACATGCAATTAAAATAAAAAAGGTAATTTCTTTTTGAGCTAAAAGCAAGAAAGTCTTGGCATACATGAACTAATTGCAAGATGAGAATGGAAGCATAACAGAGGAGTTATGGAAGTAAACTGGGTATGTGGAGCAGCATTTGACTAAGACCTTATGTGTTACTAGCTCAGAAGGAAAAAGGAAGGAGTAAATGTAATAAGAATAACAATATGCACTCCAGACAGTAATACTGCTGCAGTAGAAAGAAAGTAGGTTTTAACAGGTATACGTCAGAAAATTACACCAGAAGTGGAAGGACTAGGGCATAAATTCTATAAGTAATAAGACTAGCAGCTTATAAAAGTGGCATCCATTGACAAAGAGTGATATAAAATGCAGTGGGTGAGCATCAACAGGTCTATATTACAAGAACAAGCCTTTAGTTAATCGAATAACTAAAGATCGATCTTGTAATATCGAAAGCCAAAAACCTAGAACGACCGATTTAATGCAGGGAAACATTTCCCTTGGCCGCATGAAAAAAAAAAACTCTTAATCCCAAATCAAGTGGAGACTTCGCCCCCACACCCTCTAACTAATTATACTAACTCCGAGATAGCTCCACATTGGAGAAAAGGGCATAATCCACATAACAGCCAAGGGAATTGTTTCCCTGCATTAAATAGGGCCTTTCGAGGTTTTTGGCTTTCGATATTACAAGATTGATCTTTAGTTATTCAATTAATTAAAGTTTCAATCTTGTACTATAGACCTAGCATCAACAGATGTGTAAAGGTGTAGTAAAGCTTGTACTGAAAAAAAAGATGAAAAAGAACTTAGATACTCAATGATCCATAATGTCACTTAAATGTAATGGGAAAGTATTTGCAAAGAACATCAACTATCAACCATTAAATGTGCACCTCCATCCCACAAAAAACTTCAGGATATCACCCCAAATTATTTCTCTGCTATTGAAGCTTGGCTAAAAGATGAAAATCTACTTTTAAATACAGAAAAAGAAAGAAAAAAAAACTCGCTTTCTTTACTTCTAGATGATACTAAACTGTAAGACAATCTTTTGAAATAGCCTCATCCAACAACACAAAAATTGAAACTGTAACCCCAACAAAACGTCTGGGTGTCCTAATTGACAATGGCTTCAAATTTGTCCAAATCATATTGCGAGCCATTAAAAAGACATGAAAAACGCACCCATCTACAGAACAGAACACTACCCGACAGATGATGTAAAACAAACACTGGCATCCACCTACCTTCCCAAGTATATCCCTCACCTAGTCTTTCTAACCTAAATGCTACACGTAAATTAAACTCTGCACCTGTTACAATAAAGTAGCCAAATTCGCTGCCAGTCTCATGTATAAGACTCTGCATTACAGAGTCCTGAAGTGACTAAACTGAACATACCTAAAGCAAACCATTACATTTCCTACCATTAAGCTCTTATTTAAACAACACCCAAATCATACATGACTGTGCATATGCTCATCACTTTGGTAACTCCATTTTCTTTATCATCTCATACACTGTATCCATTTATAACTCCTCTCTTCTTCTACACAACACACTTTTCTACTCCTCCTCCTCAATTTCCTTCCTACCTCAGTCCCTACTTTGCAGTTTGATTTCTTTCTGACCTTCCCACGTTATCAATCTCCTTCAAATACTCTCCACCACTACCTTATCACCAGGTTCTATGTCAGTAAGTACCCTAGTATTGTTACCCTCAGTGTCTTTGACTCATCAGCGATATACAGCTTCTCTCTATCTTTTAGCTTTAACTGCTATCCACCTACAGAATAATGTTTCATACTCCTTAACTCAGTTTTACTTATTCTTAATATGTATAATGTGCTCTCCTTACCCATGCCTTTTAAGTCGCATCTTATATCTACTTGTTGCAAATACTGCACATGAACTGAATGCATACTAAATGTATTGTACTTTGAATTTAAAAGCACATATAATATCACCACAGGAAAAAAATACCCGTTCTTCCACTGTTAAGTGTCACTATAGAGACATTTCTTGTTTGTATCTAGAGGTCTTAAGAACTATCTATGTAATGTATCTTTGTAAAATAAATCTTTGTCATGAACATCTTAAATGTATCTGCTGGTGCTTTTGTCCCCCTGGCTATCTCTGAAAATAGGATTTGCACAGTCTGGTCAGCAAATACAAATAAAAATAATATATCGATCTTGTGATACATCTAAATTAAAAAAAAAATATGCATTTCTCATAAAATGTAATGTCTTACACTAAAGGAAATTCATATTATGTTAGCTGTTACCACTACAGTCATAATAAAGTAATTCTTAGATAGGTATTGATATCATTAAACAAGATCTCAACAGAGCTATTCTGTAAAGACTAGCTTAGGCAGTAATGCAGATGTTCTGGACTATGTAAGCAACTACTCTTTTGACAAATGTTAAGAAAGCACATATTTAGCTGAATACAGAGAGTGTGCCTGGGTATATTCTTAAAGCCACTAGAGTATTATCCGGAACTTAAAAGTTGCTACTGGAAAATCATTCAAAATAAAAAAGTAAAAACAAACAAGATTGACAGGAAACCATTAACTCTTGAACGAACATTGGCTTCACTGCAGTAGACATAAAAATGCATTTTGACCATTGTTAATAATATTATTCAGCCAAAAATATGTTAAGTGATTTAAGACAGAACACATCATCTTTCTTACATTGCTTTTAGGAAGCTCTTACTCTCTTGTTTTGGAATATTTCATGAATTTAACAAAAACATGTGACCTAGGAGATGAAAGTCTGTACTCTTTGTCTATTAACATGTGTGCTTCATATATCCATGAACCCATGGCATATGTCTTCACTATTTCATTGCCACATGATCATATATAACAGAAGGCCATACCAGTGGTAACCTCCTTTAATGTGAAGCTTTTAGCTTCTGTCACTGATCATAGGTTTTATGTTGAAACACTTTGTATTAGAACAACAACCTAGGAAGCAGATGAGGTAGCAGACATAAAACAACATTAAAAATTACAGTCTGTTCCAGCTTCAGATGAGGAATGAGCAATGTGGCTGCAAACTGGTGTTGACAGATTTGAGTTTTACATATAATGTGGGGTTCAACAGCTGATGTTAAATTTTGAGATTCAGTAAAGGTATTTTTTTGTTAATTACAAGCTCCTGCTGCATATTTATAAAACATAAAATGATGGTGAAATACTCAAGTGTAGAAACACTCTAACTGCTAAAGAATATATTAACTCAGGAGTGCAAATTTGTGGAATCATTTCTATTTCTTACTTTATTATTAATCTACTACCCCCAAAATTCAGTGTCAATATTCCTTTATTGGCTATTTTTTAAAGTTAGTTTTACATGTTAGAACTAAATTAAATTAATTTAGTTAATTAAATAAATTACTGAATAACATTTAATGGTTTAGTACTGTGTTTTCACACCCGCATGTGCACAAACACAAACACACATGCACAGACACACATTCTAATTTTTTTCAAAATAAAAAATCTATATTATTTAGCATTGCTCCAACCTCGTCTCTCAACCCAATGTTTATAAATTGGATTATAAAAGGTTCCAATAACATTACTTTGGAGAGTACTGGACCTTTAATGATTTTTTGCTATGTCTTCATACATGCAAGTGCACACACACACACACACACACACACACACGCACACACACACACACACACACACACACACACACACACACACACACACACACATACATGCGTGCCAGCACACAAGTGTCTGTGCAAACACACATTCTAATTCCTTTTTTTCTTTTTGAAAATGACCACATCTATATTATTTAGCATTGCTCCAGCCTGGTCTCTTAATCCAGTGTTTATAAAATGGATGATAAAAGGTTCCGATAACATTATTTTGGAGAATACTGCAGCTTTATAATAAATAAAGGACTTTGGATGAAAGGAGTCTTGTTTCTCAGGAAAATTTTTAGTCACCTTAAATGCAAATCCAGTTGTCGGTAAATGTATTATTCAAATTTTTCTAAACTTTCTGCACATGTTTATGTGTTGAGGCAAGAAACAACACTCAAACGGTATTAAAATCAAGGCGGCAAAATGGACTGACCTGTCTCCTGTAAAATGTGAATTATTTGAGTAGGTAGTTAAATAGAATGTGCTGGCCTATAATGTTTTCCTAGGATATGTAGCAGCAATGTTGTAAATTACTAAGGAGTAGATGGTTATACATTAGCTGCATGAATAAATGTTATATACCCATCTAGTTAGCCTACAGGTATTTAATCACTCTTAACCCCAGAATGAAATATTGTGTCTAAAGATTATCACACTTACCAATGGAATCATTACACACTGAAGATTATAGAATAGGCATAGGTCCCTAGACCATAATTTCTGTATCTTAAGCCCTCTAAATGTAATCATCTGCCAGTTCATAGCAGAAACACAGAAATCCTTAAATATTTGACAAGAGCCATAGAAGGTCTAGGACAATGTTTTGACATATCCACAAATACATAATACCTTAGCATCATCATCATTTTATTGCAGTAATCTTCCAGATCATATTTCCCATGGACACAAAATATCAAAATAATGGCATCACCACTTTGATTTGTATGTCATAGTATTAAATTGTGACTTATATTGCTTATCTCCAGAAAACTTTCTTGAAAGAAGAGTATTATTTCTTCAGCACCTATCTATTGACCCTGGATATTTAGCGTAAAGCAGCCACAGCCTAGGAAAATAACTGATTCATAAGTATTATAGCCAAACATAGATTACAACCAGTGCAGGACAGTGACGTCATTTGCAAACTATTAAGCCCTAATAGGAATGCTATCCTTGATGTGGACATGAAAATAATTAGATAACTGCCTGCCATAATTAAAAAGAAAGCTATGAACTTACCAAAATAAAAATATCTAAAGTAAAAACATAATAAATTTACATTGCTATAAAGCCATGCAAATTCTTTTTTATGTTAGCAGAAATATACCCACTTAAATTTGTATTGTTAGACTACATCATGTATGTTTAACAGATTTTGGTACATCAGATTTTAAACTCTACTTCTGATTGTGTGCTGTGTTGTCATATCATGAAATATTACATATATAAAATTGCATTTACATGTTGTCCTTGTCTTACTACATTGAGGCTTGTTTTGTTTCAGATGTTAACCTTTGTTGTGAGATCATGCGACTCATGGAAGAAGGAAAGGGTGAATTTCCTGGGTTTTTTTTGGGTTTTTTTTTTCAGATTTTTTAAATTTTCTCCAAAGTTGTACAACCTTAAAGGCAGTATGTATAGATATCAAGGGTTTGAGGCATGGCCGCTAAATCTCAGTTGCAGCAGTTTCTTAGGATGATGATTTTGTTAAACTTAGACATTCCATTTGTGATATTTTCTACCTTAACTAATTGAGATGTGGTGCTTCACAGCAGACTCCTTTAATTGTGCTTGTATAATGCTGTTAGAAGGTGTAGCATACATTTTTTCATTAATGTCATGGTCATATCAAATTTCATCAATAGAAATTGGTTATAGTCATGGATAAATAGCATCACATTATATGTTTGCAACAGATGAAACTGCTTTATTTATTGGTCTAGCAATCATACAATTAACCAACTTTAAAAATACGTTAAAACGTTTTTGAATATGTTAAAGTTAATTTGCCATTTAAGTTAGAATTATCTACAGGAAACTGAAACAAATGTCATATTATTTAATCAAATGTGCTAAAGATTTCAAACAGGTTTGTCCAATTCTTCCCAAAGGAATGGATGAGTAGAAAGGCTCTCACCAGGTAAATGGATAGGTACATAACCTGTCAAAATGGCAGGGCTTGATGGCCGGGGGAGGAGACCAAACCAAAATAAATAAATAACTATTCAATGAAAAGGGGGAAAACATTAATTCTATGGAATACATACAAATTTTATTGAATGCAAAAATGTATGTGATTCCCAGACCATATATACCTATAAAAACTGGAATAAATAATTAAATTATAAGAAAAAATAGAATATTACACTAACAGGTGCATGAAAGGAAACACTTATTTAAAGATTTCATTAATATTTGCAATGCAAAATACTGAAAACAGTACACTATAAATCAATATTAGTAACAGAAAAGATTTGCATGAGTAGATATTCAGTGATGCTACAAAACTTATTGAAAAAAGACAGAAGGTAACATTTTCTCAAAATCCAATAAAAGATATAAGAAGTCTAAGTAATAATAAAGTGTAACCTTGGATTTAATAAATATTACAGCATTTCAAATAAAATTTTACTAAATGTATTCAGAAAGTCAATATACTCATGAAAATGAAAATAAAAACAAGTATACTTTTATTTAAATACCAGACATAATAATATAAAGGCTGTATCAATTGAATGAAATGTTATGTATTAAACTTTATAATAAGCAATACAGAAACAGAAATTATGTGTAAAATATACAAACCAATAAATCTTTGGGAATGGATAGAAACATAGCACATATTTATGAATGTTTAGCACTGAAAGGTATTCATCTACTACTAGAAATGTATTAACTTATTTTGAAAGGAAATGTAACACCACATTTCTGTAAATACAGTCTTACTACTATGAAACTATAACCACAAAATTAAAGTTAATATAGTTCTTATACATCAATAACCCTTATAAATGTTTTTCAGATTGTTCATATACTTATTTTTATAGGTTCATAGGTTCATAGGTTCATACTAGGCTATCTGCCCAAGGGCATTTATATAGTTATGTCCTTTAGAAGAAAACTATGCCTATTATTTTGCTGTGCCTCTGTCAAGCAGTGACACTGAAGTAATCCCTGGGGTATAATAAACAAAACTATTTACGGAACATTTTTCACATTATAATCAAACAGGCAAACTGCTTCCAGAATAATTTGCAATCAGGCTAACGGACTACCATAAGCTTACAGCTGACCCAAAAACTTATGTAATTGTATAAAGCATCTTGTTCATTTCCTCAACCTTCCTGGATAGTTTCAACATTTCTCTGAAATTCAAAAAAAAAACTAATAGGAAAAGCGGGTCTGTATTATGTTATCGAAAAGTCACTTCAGCAAACAGCACTTACATCGAAAATGCTGTTCAGCAAAATGTTCATAGTGAGATCATGGTACAGTGAAGATCAGAAAATTTGCAGTTTCCTCACTGTAGTGCGATCTTGGGGTTGCTATATATAATTAGCGGGGGGTATGAAGGGCGCAGCCCCCCCCCCCCACAAGAGCAAATTTGCTGAACTGCATTTTCAATGTAAATGCCATTCACTGAAGTGACTTTTCCATCATATAATATAGACCCAGGGAAAGCAACTCCAAAAACAACAAATTTTCAAAACACAAATGAAGTGTCATATCAGCCTTGATCAGATAGTCACTATATTCATTTTACTATAATAATAATAATAATAAAAATAATGATAATAATAATAAAGTATAAGGCAAGGCTAGGGAAGTCAGGGGCAGTTCACCTCAACTTCAAAAGCCACAAAGTATTGCCTGTAGGAGGGTGTTGTAATAGGCAATGAATGATTTATTTTTGAGATATTCATGGTCTGTAATGCTCCTGTGCACAACAAATGTAGATGAATGGCTAGCTTAGTAAGTGTTGACTTTGATGCAGCCTTTTTTTATCCATGCATATCTCAGGGCCAGAGTCATAAACCTACAGTGACATGTACACAGACATGCACACATCCCAGTATGTCTTTTGTATTCATGAAGCACACAAAAATGAGGCTGCATGCTCTTCCAACATAAAGACATGCAACACCATGGATGCTTATCCTGGGGGCATGCGGAATGCTAATAAGGCATTGTGAAGGGAGAGACATATGATAATTAGCTATGTGATCTCTCCTCAGAACTGCTCCAGAAATTAATCGACAGGGCTGAGTGATACAAAAATAGTCCCAGTTATGTAGATCAGCATGGTCATCCCCACCACAATGTGGTAGTGAACATGAATGTGGTGGGGGAACCACTAGACACCAGGGCTTACTGTAAAACTGCCATAATGATACCTTTATCAAAATGGGGATCAGGGATGGGATGAACCACTGGACTCCAGGGCGAATGTTTAAAAGTGCTTACTGGCACTGCCATTGTTACTATGGGGAATGAGGGTTGCAGGATACACACGCTACCTTACTGGCAACAGCATTACACTAGATACCATGTAATACCCTAAGGTACAAAACAACATCATAGGAACAGGGGAAACACAGGACACAGCTATCAGGCATCATAATGGCACCAACCACTGTACAGAGAATTGGGAGTGAGGGAACTGCTAGACCACCAGAAAATTGCCATAATGGCACCAATGTTGCTAAAGGGCTTTGGGGGTGGGAGAAGCACATAGTACCAGTAAGAAGTCTCTTAAGTGCCATAATGGCATGAATGCTACTAAGAGCATGAAGTTAAGCTAGACCACCAGGGAATACCCCTTTAACTGCCCTAAAACACATACAGCATTACAGGGATGGGGTAAATCACTGAACATCAGGGCTTACAGTCTTAAGTGCTGTAATGACAGTAAGGGTAGTACAGGGGATTGGGAGAACCACTAGACAACCAAAAGTGACTCTTTAAAGTGCCATAATGGCACCCAACATTGTAATGGGGGTCAGATGGTGGGGGTGATACACTTGAATACTAGGGACTAAGTATTACAGGTGTGGAAGTGAATATGGGAGGGTAGGGACAGCCATAAGGCCTTCTACAGCTATGTCCAAAACCTCAAAGACAGCACACATCAGTGTGCCAAACTGGTGGTGAGTAGTGCCACCTTCTCTGAGCAGAGCAACATAACAAATGTGCTGGCTAACAAGTTCAGCTCAGACTTCACCCCCCCACTCCACAAATGGCCCCCCCATTAAATACCTACTAGCATAACCCCCTCCTAACTAACAGCAGGGAACAGATCCTGGTGGTGCTCACTAAGGACAAAAACACAGCCTCAGTGGGCCCCTGACAATATCCTGGGATGCTTTCTAAATAGCATGAAACATTACCTATCAAGACCACTTTTCAACTATAACCTCAAAATAGGCTTGGCACCATAAGAATGAAGGACTGCAATGGTTATCCCTCTTCATAAGGGTGGACTATCAACCGACCCTGGAAACTACAGACCTATTAGTCTGACTAGTCTAATAAACAAAGCCATGGAACAAATTATTATGGAATGATAAAAAAAAGACATAGACAACATTCAGACACTGGACCCAACCCAGGTTGGCTTTGTCAAGGGAAGGTCGTGCCTACTAAATCTCATGGAATTCTATGAGAATGTCACCATGGCTATGAATGAAGGGAAAACTGTGCATACTGCCCACTTGGATCTGGCTAAGATGTTTGCTACAATTTATATTTATCTATTTAACATTTGTTTACTGGGAAACACAGCCCATTTTCAGCAGATGCTCGGGGAGAAAAGTTCCATAGCAAATTGCAGTTGCAAATTAAACAATATTAGAAAATACAATAATTCGTATAATATAATAATAAAAATAGGAAATATAAAACAATTTACAAGAGTTACAGAAGGTAGTATAACTTAAAAGGTTTACATTGTGTAATGTTGAGATATTCATATAAGTACCTGTAGTAATATTCCTGGTTTCACATAGTTAAGGCTATATTAACTTACAAGTTGAGTAATCAGGTCACTTTGTATAGCAAAGTACAATCATTTGATTGCAAATGTTATAAAATTTCACATTAATGATCAGAGCAGGTATTTCAATTTATAACAGTATAAGCAAGAATGGTAGAGGATCATTCAACACAGGTAGAAAAAGTGAGGAAATTATACAGATTAGGAGGAGAAAGTAAGAGACAGTTTAGCTAGAGGAACTGGGGAACAGAGAGTACAGGAAAAGGACAGGTGGGTAGGTTATGACGTGGTGTGGAAGAGTGGATGATAAGGGTTTAAGGGGTATGAAAGGGGAATGAAAGGATTGGGTTGGGAATATATGTTGGGGGATGAAAAAAGAGGTGGTATAAAAAGTGATTAATTTACATATGCTGGACATAAGTGGATGAAGTGTAGAATGGAGATTGATAAAGGAAGGAAGACTGGGATTTAGCCAGGGGTGGATATACAATATCCCACTCTGGTATAGTTGACAGACTCACTGAACTGGGCAGCTGGCTCACAGATAGGACCCAGGAAGTCAGGATTGGTGTGACCACCTCCACTAAAAGACCAGTTGCCAGTAGGGTACCTCAGGACTCCATGCTAGGAAAGCTCCTAAGTAGCATCTACTTCTTGTATGTAAAAGCTAATGTCAACTTATAATTAAGGGCATGGCATCCAGGTCAAAAGAACTCATAGTGCCACTTTATTTGGCCCTTATCAAACCCATCACTGAGTATAATGCACCTTTCAGCATGTACCTGACTAGACATATGCAACACAAGCGCGAGCACATGTGTGTGTGTGTGTGTGTGTGTGTGTGTGTGTGTGTGTGTGTGTGTGTGTGTGTGTGTGTGTGTGTGTGTGTGTGTGTGTGTGTGTGTGTGTGTGTGTGTGTGTGTGTGTGGTGTGTTTGTGCCCACAAAGGTTCCTTACCAGGAGAATCCAGGGTATAAACACATTATCTTAGGCAGATCACCTTAAAGCCCTATGCTACAGGTTACTTTGAGGTAATCTATGCCTGGCATACAAGGTATCCACAGATCCATCTCTGATGGATCTTTTGCACATCCACAAAACAAACAGCATCAGAACCATGAGATGCAAGGATTTAAATTTTGCATGTGACATAAATAAGACATGTTGATGAGACAGATATGTGTTATAAACACCAAGCAAAAACAAATAAAAAAGAAACGCATAAAATCTAGCTTCGCCACGTAGATCTGTATTTTAACTTTATTCTGGTACCTCAGCTTGTCATCTTCTCAGGAATATGTCATTAGTACAAACTGATCCAAGTTATATACAAAAGTGCCCCATCCATCAATTATACAAGCAATGAACCAATTAACATTCTGATAACCATTGTTGAACCTTTTTAAAACATCCTACTAAAATGTACTATTTAATTTATTATTTTTATTACATTTTTAGTTATTATTATACAAATGAATATATATTTTCAGTATGTGTCTCAGAGGATCCCCATTCTCTGGAACAGGCTCCCCATCCATGTGAATCCATGAGTTGGATTGTATGGATAGGCTTGTAAAAGACCTGGTGATTATTAGCTATGAGCCTCTGAACTTTTGACAGATACAGGACTATAGAGTGTGTGTGTGTGTGTGTGTGTGTGTGTGTGTGTGTGTGTGTGTGTGTGTGTGTGTGTGTGTGTGTGTGTGTGTGTGTGTGTGCGTGTGCCAAGCTTGTGTTTTTGTACATGTGCTTGAGAGAGAGTGATTGGAGCAGAATTACACTGCCTACAGGAGCAGCATGGTACATCATGGTAGTACCTGTGATTCATAAAACATACAAATTAGTCAATTATGAGGTCCAGTCTCATAGCAGCTAACATGCTCCTGCATCATAAATGGTTCTGTCACACTGGTAGGGCCTTTCTAGGGCCTTTACTGAATTCTTTCTCCCAGTACCTTCAGCATTCTATCCTTTAGTATACTATATCTATGCACAATAACATGTTGGTTTAATAAATGGCCGATCTGCCTTTAAAATGTGTTCTGCATTAGAGAATGCTTGAACATATTCATATCAGTTATGTAAATTAATATACTTTATATTATCCCCAAGCCTCAACTGTAAATGAAGATTGGTTCAGTCTATCCTGATTAACGAACAGAACAGATGAAGTTTTTTTTAAGTGGGACAGTGGGCTAGTACAGGACACTTTTTAGATATTACTGAGGCACTGGTTTGTCAATCATATTTTAAAGTAACAATGAGGTTAGCTGGAAACACAGAAGTAATCAAACATCAGAAGTGGACTGATGTGCTTTGTTTACTGTGATGATTCTATGTTACCAACTCAAGCAAGATCTCTGAAATGTATAATTTTAGTCATTTATAAGGTGAACCTTAAATTTTCTGTTAAAACAGGAGAGATCCTGTAACTCAGTCATTTAGATAGGAAGACTGTTCTTTTTAGGAGGCAGGAGTAAGCTTAAAAAAGGATCTTTTGCACATGGCTAAGGTAAACATAGATCTATACAGCCAGACGGATAAGTGAGTATGTAATGTGCAGGCTGAACTATGAATAGCTAATTTGTTAGCTAACAGAGGACAATATATGCCATTAAGTAGTTTAAAACAATGAGTTAAGGAGTCAAGCTACTCTAGCAGAAATGGGAAGCCATTTTGCTTTCTTACTTGTAGTACAAGATGAATAAATCTAAAACTCCTATTATCAGCTGCTTGCAGTGTACTATTATTTGCCCAGATAAAAGAGCAATTGCAAGCAGTGTGCATTCCAGCTTTGGGATCAAACTCTTGGTAGTAATAGAATGCTGATCCTTGAATTAAGTAGTGGGAAAATGTATAGACCACTTTGAGTTAGAGGTGAACTTTGGCTATAGTGGAACAGATATGACTATGAAATGAAAGAGACTCATCCAAGATTACGACAATATATTTTTATTTCCTTGTGGAAGGGATGAGATTACCAGAAGGATCAGTAATATAAGTGACAGTATTGTTGGTTAGTCTCTTAGTTGTCCAAAATCCATGATAAAGGATTTGGAAGTGTTGATGAGTTAATTTATTGTGGGCAAGCCAATTCCAAAGCAATGAGAAGTCAGTTTGAAGTGAAGTGGTAAGTTGCTTAACAGATGACTGAGCAGTAGTAAAGACAATGTTGTCTGCAGTCAGGGATGGAAAGTCACATGTAGTGTCTTTATGTACAATGAGAAAAGCAGGATGTCAAGAACAGAACCTTGAGGGACCCTGGTCATTAAAGAACCAGATGAGAAATAGCTAGCTTACACAGAAATGCCAAGGGTTTTATCTGTTAAGTAGTTATTAAACCAATTTGTTACTGCACATATGAAACCATAATTACTTGTTTTGAAGAGGAAGATAGAGTTTAATGATTATGAGTGCTATTTTAAGGTCTAGGAAAAAGGCGCCAGTTAGCATACTCTTTTCCATATTATTGCAAAATTTAGGGATAAGAGTAAAGATAGTTGTTTGGGTGCTGTTTTGGTCAGAACCCATATCATTTGCCAATGAGCAGATCATGAATAATAAAATGCATAAGTTTTTGATCATAGATTAGTTTTTCAAATACCTTCACTAATGCACGCATTTTTGCAATAGGCATGTAGTCATTTAGATCCCTGGGATGTGAGACCTTAGGTAATGTGATGATAAATGCATGCCTAAAGCTAGAAGGAAGGATGGCTGTTGACAGACACAAGTTGAAGATCTGTGCCAGTGGTTTAGACTAGAGGTTAGAACTAATGATAATCATCTTGGGGTGCAAGTAATAGAAGAAGGGATTGCACTTTTAATTTATTTATTTAAGGAGTTTCACAATCATATCACTAGAGATCACTTTAAGGGTAATTAGTCTGTTACCCTATATTGGTGAAACATGGGGGACTGATGTTGATTACATTAAACAGACAGAGTATACGCTGGAAGTATTTCTATCTATAAGGCTGGGTTCAAAGCAAAAAATACTGCAAGATTCTGGAAAGACTTTATTACTACTAATACATTTTGTTTCATGCCAGAATTTCTTGTGATTTCTGCCATACCTCTTAAATGTACAAATTTTTGCAGAATGTCCAGAGTTTTGTCTCATATTTTTCATCTATTTTCATAAAATTGTGTTTTTCTGGCAAATTAGTGTCAAATCATTAAAGATTGAAGTTAAAACATAATGGCAGATGTTTGACTTTTAGACTTATCACCCTTCAGAAAATTCATGCTAATGCAAAATCGGTTATTCTATCAAGTTTCTAAGTTTGTAGGAACAACATTTAAAAACTGTCCCTATTTTTGGGCCATGTCCAACTTTTATTTATGGCTTTGTCGAGATTTCTTGCTCTAAGAGGTTGAGAGGTATCTGAAATGTGAAAATTGTAATTTCCTATTCGCTCTGCTTTGACAGCATTGTTTTTCATTAAAGTGTTGCTTTTCAGTTCTTGAAAATCATCGACTTTGTTAGTTATCAATTGAATTAGTCATCACAAGGTTAAAACTTTGTGTTCACTGTACAATACTCTCCAAATACTCTTTTTAAACATAATATTCTCAAACTCTCACTAAAATGACAAAACAGTTTTTGTACATAACTGCTGTCTGTACAATTCATTAAGTTGCACGTGTGCTTTCTCTTTAGTAACTTTCACCTCTATAAAATCTTATAATGTATGAATGTAACTACTGTTTATTTATACATGTAAATAGAAATGTAACTGCACTGTGTTTGACTGGATCTTAGTATAATGCAATATAAGCAAATGCAGCTTTTCCCTCCAGGTCTCTGTTGAAAATGGGTATTACCCAGTTGAACTTTCCCAGTAAATAAAGACAAATAAATAAATTAATTAATTAATAAATAAATAAAGTAAATAGGGTCATGGGATCATTATCCCAGCCAGCCTATGCTGTATGCCTGTCTTTCATGAATGTTCTTAGTTCAGATGAGAGCCATGACTTTTACCAGAAGATTTAGTAGCATATAAAAGTTTAACTGCTACGGTAGGGTCTCTGGCAGAGTAGATTTGAGGCCAGTCAGCTGTATGCAATTCATTCTATAACGGATGTTCAAATTTTCAGGGACAAAGCATTCATTAATATATAAAGAAGAGGTTTGAAAGGCTTAAAGGACCGAAGTAAAAGGACAGAACTATGATCGCTAAGGATGAATGGTAGTATATGCAGCTTGTGTAGGTTGTTGGGAATATTAGAAATACTGTACAATTCACTACAGATGTGTACTTCAAAAGCTGAGAAAAATTGCAGGAGTTAAGTAGTGCAACCAAGGGCTGTTTAAGTAAGGACTTCAAGTTTTATTTGGATTACTGCAAATAATTAGTTGTTTTTTTTTCTAATATTCAGAGTTGGAGAGAGTATTTTTTCATATGTAGTAGCTGTAGCTATTTTATGTATGTAAATGGTTGCTATATATATTTTAATGTGTCCACCTAAAAAGACTTGAAGCAGTCAGTTTCGCAATGGTTTTGTACAACTAGTATTAGGCAGAGATTAGCCACCTTGCTTAGCATAATTATTACACTTCCACATTGTCTGTCCCTGGTCTTTATCTGTAAATAGAATAGAATACTGTTGCCTGAAAAATTAGATGAGATCCAGGATGAATCCTTATGTCATCATTTTGTAATGGCATAAGTTAGGCCAACAACAATGGAGAATTTCATAAAGGATGTACACCTCATGATAACATTTTTGAAATCAGACATAACTCTAACACAATGCTCTAGCATGAAGACATGCAGCACCATATTAGGCTGTCTTCATAGCCAAGTTACATGCAAATGAGACAGTCCAGGGGAGAGCTATATGCTAATTATCTATGTGCTCCCTACCCAGGAAATGTCTCCAGGAAGGCATCTACACACCAAGTGCTTCATAGACTCGCTCAGATGTGTAGATTGAGAGAGTGACTTCTACCACGTTGCAGTAGTCAACACTACCAAAAGGCCATGTTTAGCCATTGTAGAAGAGTTAAGTACTGGGGAGTTTAGTGGCAAGTTAGGGTTGAGAGGTGTGCGACTGAGTGTATGGGATGGGCTGCATGTGTGAATGTGTGCGTGTGTGTGTGTGTGTGTGTGTGTGTGTGTGTGTGTGTGTGTGTGTGTGTGTGTGTGTGTGTGTGTGTGAATGCATGTGAATGAGCATGGGTATGTGTTTGTGTGTGTGTCAGTGTGTGTGTCTGTGTACTTGTTATGTACGTCTGTGTGTTCATGTTTGTGTTTGAATGTATACTTGGGTGTGTGAAACAGTGACTGCAGAATGAGGGATACCTTTACCTGTGGTTAACTACAGTCAGAAGTGCTGATCTACACTGATTAACAATTGATGCTGTACTGAGGGGAAGTAACTTGGTGATCTAGACTCAGAAAGGTTATTCCTCAGCTGGTGGTTCAGAAGGAGTGCACTGGTACCTGCCAAAAGTCCCAAGTGGCATGGACTGTCTAGTCAGGGTTTAGTTGTGTATTGTACTTCTTGTGGATTATACTTGAAATAATCTTCTGGAATATATACAGCTGCAACTGTGGCCTGATTGAAGCCTGCAGCCTGAAACTTTTTAAGAAAGTCTATTTCTGGAGGACAGTGAGAGACAATCATTCTTTGATGAAAAGCAACCACAGGCACTGTACTGCTCCGTTTTATTTTGTTTCAAGCCAGGTGGAATACTATTTTGATTTTTCCTGTGACTCTAAGAAACAAATCTGTGATTTACCTCAAACTTGCCTTCAGTGTCTTTCTGGACTATTTACTGTGGTGTGAGTACAGGTAAATGACCAGAGACTTGCCATTTAGTTATCTTTACCATAACTCTGCTGGAAACCACATTTGAGCTATCAATTTCCTACAACACTGTAATTATTGTTGTAAATGTGCTCCTGTCATGGTTTATTGGTGATCCCATCTATAGAGAACTTACTACAAATACATGCAAAGTCACAGGTGAGAAATGACCAAGAGCTGGTGCTGGCCAAGATGGCTGCCAGCCCTAAAATTATGCCTACTCTGAAGAAGGTACTTGGTGGCTTTTGAATTTTCTGCAGCCACAGAGAACTCACACTGAGTACACTTTGTAAAAATCCTGTGATCCCAACAAAGAGAAGAGACACTAAAAACATATATGGACATGGACAGAACTAATTACATAGACTGGGATTCAGGTTACTGGCTAAGGCTCTTGCCACCCCTATAGTGCCTTTTTTAGGCAAAGTTCAAAGGACAAAACCACCACCGTAATAGGTATAAGCATGCAAAATCTGAAGGTAATGCTACTCAATGCTAGAAGTCTAAACCTCAAAATGCACTCTCTCGAGGCACTCCTAACAATGGAGAACATTGATATCTGTGCAGTAACTGGTTCAAGGCTCCAGAGAGCACCCCTGCAATACCAGGCTACAACTCTTACCACTCTTTTCGGCCACCAAACCAGGATCGAAACGCTAAAGTTGGACTAGTGTCCATACTCACCAAGGATATTCATACCACCAGGCTAGTTGCCCAATACAATGCATCTGAAATTCTCCAGGTGCAACTAACACTAGGTAAGACTGCAATCCAAATTGTAGCTTGCTACAGATCCCCCACCATGCCCCAAGGTTCTCACTACACATTTCTAAACATACTAGAAAATATTAAACCAAACACCCTAATACTGGGTGACTTCAACTACCCTGCCATTAACTGGGAAAACTACTCATGTACCAACAGCTTTGCCCAACGGTTCTTGGAATTCATAAACTCCAATGCCCTGGATGAACTAATCCATTGTCCCACCAGGGGCTCCAAAATCCTAGACCTGGTCATTACCAACATGGGAAATCGATGCTCCACACGTATGGTCACCACCTCATTGGTCAGGTCAGACCATAAGCTAATCACCCTTAACATCCACATCTCACCCCCACCCCCCAGTAAGAAAAACTCCATAAACAACTTCTCCAAATCCAACGTCATGCTACTCAAGTCAGAAGTGACAAACTTCATGACACCCATGCAGATGGGAACTGAAAGTTCAACTGCTGAGTCCTACACTAAGGCACTGTACGAGCACATACACTCATGCTTAAATCGTGTCATCCCAAATAGAGCCAAGATGCTCTCCTCCAAAAAAAACGAAGCCAATCTGATGGTCCCCTTCCATAAACAAACTTTACAACAAAAGGAAGAAACTGTTGCAGAAAAGAGGAAAATCCCAGGATGCAAAAAACTCCCTTACCACCCTCAGTAAGAAGCTAAGATCCCTCATAAAATCCTCCAAAGCTAGTTACGAAAATAAAATTGCCAAAGATTCCAAAGACAACCACAAGGCATTCTATAACTATGTCAAGAATCTAAATGGCAATGCTCAAATCTGCTCTGAGCTACAACAGAATGGCATTAAATATACTGATCCCAAGGATATTGCCAATATCCTGGCAGATCGATTCAGTGCCAAATTCATCCCCTCTCACCCTCTAAATGGTCCATCTCAATACTGGAAGATTGGCAAATTCCGGTAATAACGTCCACACAAGTAAAAAACACACTCTCCAAAGCTAAGAATACAGCATCCACGGGACCAGATGACATCCCAAGCTGTGTACTACATGAACTACAAAATGAACTGGCACCTCACCTAAGTGTCATGCTTAATCATAGCCTCACCTCAGGCTTTGTGCCCACTGAGTGGCGCACAGCTACAGTTATCCCACTCCACAAGAGGGGGATCCACCTTGGATCCCATGAACTACCGCCCCATCAGTCTGACAAGCCTGATCTGCAAGGCCATGGAATGTATCATCATGGAACTTATAAACAAAGACATTGGCAACCTTCAAGCACTAGACCCCACCCTGTTTGGGTTCGTGAAGGGTCAATTTTATCTCCTGAACCTGATTGACTTCTTTGAATCAGTCTCCAGAGCTGTGGATGAGGGTAAGGCAGTCCACACAGCCTATCTGGACCTCACCAAGGCCATTGACACCATCCCCCACTCTGGAATCATAGATAAACTTACTAAGCTGGGCATTAATCCCTACATCACTTGATGGGTTGCCAACTGGCTTACTGACAGAACCCACACTGTAAAAGTAGCTGACTCCAAATCCAGCTGCAGACAAGTGACAAGTGGAGTACCTCAAGGTTCAGTCCTGGGACCACTCTTGTTTGGCATCTACTTTTCTGAAGTACAGGCCAATACTGAGGGACTCTGGCTAACAAAGTTTGCAGATGACTGCAAACTGGGAGCCATTATTGAATCTCCAAATGATGTGGATACTCTACAAAAGGGCCTTACAGAAACAGATGCTTGGTGCCAGAGCCATGGGCTCAAGCTCAATGCCAAGAAATGTATAGTTATCCCCTTTGGAAAAAAACATGTACCCATGAATTACCACATAGGTGGCAGTACACTAAACACCGAAAGTGTGATAAAAGACTTAGGGACACAGGTGGACAGTGGTCTCACCTTCGATAACCACATCGCCACAACAGTCAGGAAATCCTTCTATGTGGCACACCTCATCACTAAGGGCTTTTCATCCAGAAAAAAGGAGGTCATTGTCCCACTGTACTCATCCCTCATTAGACCCATTATAGAATACAATGCCCCATTTGGTATGTACCGCTCAAGACACCTGCAACAACTGGAAAGGCCGCAGAAATACCTCACTAAAAGAATCACAGGCCTAAAGCAGATACCCTGTGCTAACCACCTTAAAAAACTCTAGCTATACTCTGTTGCATATCATCTACTCAGAGGCGATCTCTGCTTAACATACAAGGCCATGTTAAACCCAGAGCTGTTGGACATGACACTTAAAGAAATCCCAATCCCTCAGAGCCACACGTTCCAGGGATCTAAAACTTGTCATCACAATAAACAAAACATTCTGGAGGGATAGGTTCCTGACCCAGAGACTCCCCAGACTCTGGAATAGACTGCCTATACATGTCAAGCAGAGCACCTCTTTGGCCCTCTTCAAAAGGAACCTTGACAATTGGATGGGAGAAAGGAAATTCACCCCAGGGATCATGTCAGTTGCCCTGCTAGACAGGGGTCATAGGTTCATAGGTTCATAGGTTCATACTAGGCTGTCTGCCCTAGGGCATTTACAAGCCTAGCCAGAGTGTGTTTGGCTTTCGCCACCCATTTTAAATGAATTTTGCTATGCCCTTTTTCGAGGTTAGTATACTGTGCCTCTGTCTAACAGTGACACAGAAGTGATACCTGGAGTAAATCTAAGATCTCCCATCCACTCATCAAGATTCCTCTTGAAGAGAGTCAATGAGGGACTCTGCCTAACCTGGACTGGGATTTTATTCCAGAGTGAAGGGAGCCTCTGGGTTATGATTCTGTCCCTCCAGCATGTCTTATTTATTTCAGTGCTGAGGTTCAAGTCTCTCGAGCGCGTAGCTCGATGGGATTTGGATTTTCTGAGGTGCAGCATGTCCATTAATTCCGGGTTGGACATGGCTATATACGTAATGCACAGATCGCCTCTGAGCAGGCGGTATGCCACTGAGTAGAGCTGGAGTTTCTTTAACTGGGCAACATATGGCATCTGTTTGAGCCCTTTGATCCTCTTGGTGAGGTACGTTTGGGGTCTTTCCAGTTGCTGCAGGTGTCTGGTAAGGTACATCCCAAAAGGGGCATTGTATTCAATTATGGGCCTGATGAGGGATGAGTAAAGAGGCACAATGACCTCCCCTGATCTAGATGTGAATCCCTTCATGATTAGGTGGGCTATATAAAATGTTTTTCTAACCACTTTAGCCACATGGTTGTTGAATGAGAGATTGCTATCAACTTGGGTCCCCAGGTTCCTAATTATTTCTTCCGTACTTAATGGATTACCATCTATGTGGTAATTTGTGTGCACTTTGTTTTTGCTTAAGGGGATGACTATACACTTTTTGGTGTTTAGCTTGAGGCCATGGCTCTGGCACCAGTTGTCTGTTTCTATGAGGCCCTTTTGTAGGATGCTTGTGTCGGCTGGAGAGTCGATTATGGCACCCAGTTTGCAGTCATCTGCGAACTTGGTCAGCCACAGTCCTTCCGTGTTGGCCTGTACCTCCGAGAAATATATACCGAGCAAGAGAGGTCCCAGGACTGAGCCTTGTGGGATGCCACTTGTAACTGGTTTGGAGTCTGACATGGCTCCAGCAATTCTAACCATGTGGGTTCTGTCCTTGAGCCAGTTTGAAACCCATCTAGTGACATAGGGGTTTATATTTAAGCTGGTGAGCTTATCTATAATGCCCGAGTGGGGTATTGTATCGAAGGCTTTTGCAAGGTCCAGGTAGGCTGTGTGGACCACCTTCCCCTCGTCAATGGCCTTGGTGACTGTTTCAAAGAAATCGACTAGGTTTAAGAGGCAGGATCTGCCCTTAACAAAGCCGAACTGGGTAGGATCCAGTGTCTGTAGGTCCCCAATATCTTTATTTATGAGGTCCATGATGATCCTTTCCATAGCTTTGCAGACCAAGCTAGTCAGGCTTATGGGGTGATAGTTTCCAGGATCCGTTGAGGCACCACCTTTGTGGAGAGGGACCACTGTTGCTGTACGCCACTCTTTGGGTACATATCCTGTAGTAAGGCTGAGACTGAACAGTAGTTTTATGTTTGGGTTTAGTTCTTCTTGGAGTTCATGTAGGACGCAGCCTGGGACACCATCTGGTCCCATTGATGCTGTGTTTTTTGCTTTGGAGAGGGTGGCTCTTACCTGAGCATCTGAGATGTCAGGGGGGCAGCACTCTGCTGGGATAGATATTTGCCCTTTTGGTGGGGAAGGGGGGAGGGGAGTTTGCACTGAACCTGTCAGCTAGGATGTTGACAATGTCTGTGGGTTCGGTGTATTTTTTGTCATTTTGGACTAATTCTGAGCATATATCTGGGAATTCCCACCCAGGTTCCTAACATAACTAAAGAAAGCCTTGTGATTATCCTTAGTGTCCTGTGTAATTTTTCTCTCGAAGCTGGCCTTAGACGATTTTAAGAGTGTCCATAGTTTTTTGCTAATACTGATCAGAGATGCCTTCCCTTTTTGGGATTTTGCTCTATCATGTAGTAGCTTCCTCCTTCTATTGTATAGTTTGTTTATGGCTGGGGCCCACCAGACAGGATGCCTGCCTTTGGAGGATTGGGTCTTGGTTTTGTTTGGGATTGCATGATCCATGCATTCCTGAAGGTGTTCATAGAATGCGTTTATAAAGGATTCTGCAGTCTGGGCTGTATTTTCCACAGGCCTGGGGGCTTTGAAGGATTCCACATCGGTTTGATGTGAATATCTAGTGAGATTAGTTTATGGTCTGATCTTACCAGTGAGGGATACACTTCTGGTCTGGAGCATAGAGTCCCCATGTTGGTGATGATCAGGTCCAGTAAGTTTTCCTCTCTTGTGGGAGTGGTAACAAGTTGTTCCATAGCATTTGAGTTTATAAATTCTAGGAACCTTTGGGCTAGGGTGTTGGAGCTAGAGTAATGCTCCCAGTCTATGTTTGGGTAGTTGAAGTCGCCCAATATAATGGTGTTTGGAGAGACCTTCATATTTTCCAGTGTTCTCAGGAAGGCCAAGTGGGGTTCCTGGGTTTGGGAGGGTGGTCTGTAGCAGGCTATAAACTGGAAGGCAGTTTTACCCACTGTTAGTTGCACATGGATAGTCTCTGATGCTTTGTGCTGTGCCACCAACCTGGAGGTGTGGGTATCTTTGACGAATATGGATACTCCCCCTCCTTTCGTGATTTGGTCCAAGTTTTGGGGCCGAAAAACATGGTATGAGGTATAACCTGGTAGTGCTAGGGTGCTCTCGGGAGCCTTGAACCAGGTTTCTGTTACTGCACAGATATCGATGTTCTCCATGCTAAGGAGAGTTTTGAGTACGTGCATCTTGAGGTTTAGACTTCTGGCATTGAGTAGCATTACTCTTAGTTTCTTATACCTTGTGATACCTATGGAGGTGGGCTTGTCTTTTGAGCCTTGCCTAAAAAAGGCACTATGGGGGTGGCAAGGGCCTTTTCCAATATCCGAAAGCCCAGGGGTGACAGGTGCAAGCCGTCTCTAGCGAAGCATCATGGCTTGCTGAGCATGTCATCCCAGGCTGACAGGCATTGGATCCCCTTTGAATGACACCAATATTTAAGCCAATTGTTGAAATTGATCATCTTGTCTTCATATTGTGGCATCATTCTTGGTGAGGGTAAGATGCTACTCAAGGTTAGGGTCATACCGGCCTGGGCTACATGCTCAGAGAGCTCCTCTATGTCTCTTTTCATGTAGTCCAGGGAGGTATGTCTCAGGTCATTCACACCAGCATGGACAATGACTGAGTCATATTTGCACTTGCCTTGGAGTGACCTGAGTGCTTGTGTTATGTGGCGGATCCTAGCACCCGACAGGCAGCTCACCGTGACCTTCTCCTTGTTCAGCCTGGTGAGCTGGACGTCAGTGTGCCTGATGATAGAGTCACCTATTACAAGTGTATCAGGTGTGTTGTTTAGCCTTAAGGGCTGTGACTGTTTGGCACATTGGCTTTGTGAGCTATGTGTTGCACGTGTTTTGTTTTGGGGTAGCGGTTGCTTGGGTGTGTGCTTTGGAGGTCCCTGTTGCTTAGGCAGATTTTTATTTAGAGCCTCCGAGTATGTTTTTGTGTGTTTATGTGTTTGGTTTGCTGTTGTGGTAGGTCTATGTGAGACTGGAATTGTAGTGAGTGTGGTTTCCTTCTCCTCCTGACTGGTTACGCCAGTACTGAGTTGAGAGAGCTTAGCCTCCAGTTTGGCTATATAGTTGCATCTCTCACATGTGTTGTAATTTATTGGGAGGAGGAGAGGGTTGTCTGTGTACATAAGGCAGTTGTAACATTGCCTCAAGATTCCCAGATTCACCAGCTGGACCGGAGAGGAGATTGACAACTGACCTTTGGACATGCTAGAATAGTATTGGGAATTCCTTTATAATTGAAAAAAGGGCCTATGGGGAACAAGGTACTCAAGGGGAACTTGTGAGGGGGTAGTGCTTTTAATTTTTTAGTGCTGACTTATATAATTGCTTTAGTGAGCAAGTGCCAGGCTTTAGAGTAGGAATAGGGTGTTTATTATGAGAACTAGATCAGTTCTAAGTGAAAACGTGAAGAGCAGACTTTGTGGAGCCAAGAATGGTTTAAACCCAATTAAGCAGCATTGCCCGATACTGCGCTATGCGCAAAGCCATGCTAAAGCAGGTTTTATACAGGGGGGGACTTGAAAGAGCTAGAAATTGTCCCAAAACGGCCAATAGATTACCAGATTCTTGTGCTGGGAACACTCCTCCAGGGATAGATAGGCTGCTCTAAGCTCCCCACTGCCACTGGTGAACAAAGAAGCCTCCCTTTATCCAAGAAAGGAAATGGGCAACACAGGAACTTTCCAAAAGTACAGAATACAGCAAAGCCTGTATTTGGACTACTCTAGGTCAGGAAAGATGGGAAACAAGGATAATTTTTTTTTTTGCAACAAACAGCAGGAAAATGCAATAAATATGTAACACAGGCTAGCGCACTTGAGTGTGTAGCCTCAACAGGTAAATGCAACAAACAGGGCAAACTTTAAAAGTGCAGGTGCAAAAACAACTTTAAACAGTTTAAAACAGTTCAATAAGCAGAAATACTTGCAGTTTAGCTAGATCGGACAGTCGCCCAAGTAGTAACAGCAAAAAGAAATACTTTTATCAGGTTAGCAGTCGCTCTTTTAGCTTCTCTGCTGCTAGCACCACTCTGCAGGACCACGAGGAGCTTGGCTGAGTAGTAACAAGTGCAAAAACCGCACCAAAGCGGGTTTTATACAGGGGGACTTGAAAGAGCTAGAAATTGGCCCAAAACGGCCAATAGACTACCAGATTCTTGTGCTGGGAACACTCCTCCAGGGATAGATAGGCTGCTCTAAGCTCCCCACTGCCACTGGTGAACAAAGAAGCCTCCCTTTATCCAAGAAAGGAAATGGGCAACACAGGAACTTTCCAAAAGTCCAGAATACAGCAAAGCCTGTATTTGGACTACTTTAGGTCAGTAAAGACAGGAAACAAGGATAATTTTTTTTTTTCTTTTTTGCAACAAACAGCAGGAAAATGCAATAAATATGTAACACAGGCTAGCGCAGGAAGTCCAGGAAGTAAATAGTGTGGGAAGAAATAGCCAGGGAATTGTTATGGCTAGGCTTGTATAGGCCCTAGGGCCAATAGCCTAGTACCAACCTATGAACCTATGAACCTATGACAAACTTTCAGTCAAGGCTGGTATAACCCAAGAATTTCAAACAAAACAAAAATCATCATTGGAGTTTTTTTTTTTTTTTTTTTTAATCTTGATAAACTGGTAAAAGCACAGCTGCACCATTTATCACATATTCAAAGCTTTGGATAGATCTTGACTCAACAGTAAATTGAAAATTCCAGAATTTTTAGTAGTAGACAGGTTTAGATGTGTTCTGTCTAGTTATATAAGAAAACTGGCATTGCAAAATGATCTCAGGAATGCTGGTAAATTAGTAACTTTATTGGACAATATAGTTACTAACACAATGTTACAAACTGAATTGTCAGTTTCTGAAACTGCAATAAGACATATGGCCTGCTCTGTGAAACAAAAAGCAGCAAGTAATGCCTGAGTTTGTTTAAAATGTGTGTGTGAGTGGGGGGGGGGGTCATTTTGCTTAGTTATTTGCTACTAACACTGAAGAGAATGCTGGTAAAAGAAATGTGAACACTGAAATATATACTTTAAATAAAACTTTACTTAAGGTGAGTGACAAACTAACACCTATGATAATTGATTGAGCAATATGACATTCCCCCGGATTTACTAATCTTCCGTGCAGGACTAATCTAGTCCTGCATGGAAGCGGCATTTTAAGAGGAGAACGGCAGCACCCCATGCATATTAATGAAGACACGCTGCCTGAGCTCCAAATCCTACACTGAGCGTGGATGAGTGCAGGGGGTGTGTCTGAGAGCAGTGCTCCCAGAATAACCATGCCCCCTGCAAAGTAGAACAGAAGAAAGTGTAAATAAATGAGCAAGATCGCTAATAGGTGTCCACATTTCCCCACCAACAGTCCCCATGTATTCAACAGCAACAGTGCATTGAAATAAAATGAAGAAAACCTTGTATTTATTTTTTTTTAAACCCCGAATACAGCTAACCCTAGGTGCGCGGATTTGTCCCTTTCTTAGCTACAGTTAAAGCAGCTGAAAAGGCTGAAGAGGATAACAAGGAATATATATGCAAATGAAGCAGCACAGCAATAGCATAGTGGTTAGAGCATCGGCATAACAAGCAGGCATTCCTGGTTCAAGTCCCACTGCAGCACATATCATTTTCCATGTGAAATCTGTATATGAACATATTTTTACATATTTTTGCCATTTAACCTACATAATAACATTTAAATGTGAACTGGAGTACTGCATAAAATGCACATGTGAAGTTTCAGTGTCATAATGAATAAGGCACTAGTAAGCAGGTTTAAGCACAAATAAGCAGTAGTAAGCGTGTTTAAGTGCGTTTGCGTAGTGGTAAGTATTGCCTATACAAATTAAGCAAAGTAGAAACTAAGTGAGTGTAAGAAACTGTAACCGGAGGTTAGCTGTGCTTACCGTCATGAAAACCAGCACAAACCCGCTTACAACTGCTTTAAAGTGTCTTAATCACTCTGGATCCAATGGCCCAGGTTCTGGCCAGCAACAAAATAAACTGCCTCTGCAAGGCTCAAACTCAGGACCCTGCACACTATAGTCACAGGCGTTAACTACTAGGTCATCATAGCAATAGATATGCATGCGGTATCAGCAAACTAATCCTCACCACAGGAAAATCAAACCAAACATGTGAACTGAATCTATGCATAGTGTGATGTTGGATAACCTGCCACAGAACATAAATATGTGAACTGGAGTACTGCAGTAAGCATAGATTTGAGGTGTTATTGTAATAAAGTGTAGTAGTCCCCAGGTCCCCATACAGTGTATGTACACATGAATCATGGAAACCAGACAGATATATAACCTGCAATGAAGAATAAATTATTGCCAAATGGCAAATATAGTGCTAATTAACTATTATGCAATGCTAACCGCAGCACAGCTCAAGTTAGTAAGTGTAAGCAATGTGTAGGGGAGCCAATTCAATCTACCTAGTGGCATACCTCTTTAAGCAGTGCCAACCTCATGTAAGCAGGTGTGCCCATAGCATAGCCTTTTCAAAACTGGCCAATCACAGGGAAGTGCACAAAAATGGCTGTATTTAAACCCCACAGGCGGGAACCCTTCCCATAACTTGTTGTAGCTTCCTACTGCAGGCAGAATGGTTAGTGTGTGTGAAGGCATTCGATTTAGAGTGCAGCGCTGGGGCATCCAGGAGTCAAAAATCATAGTACGGCTCCTGGTAAAACACCATGCTCAGAGACTACTGCAGGGCCAGTACCAGGGCTCACAGTATAAAACGGAGGTCTTGGACAGTCTTGCCCGTGACCTTACCAGTGCCACAGGTATCCCCCGGACTGGTGAGCAGGTCAGGCACCATCATGCTGACCTGAAGCGGTGGAGGGGGGATGTACTGGAACAGATGATCCAGGAGTCTCGGCAGATGCCCAGTGCCCCAGGACTGAGTAAGTACTCATTCTACTAAGTAGTACATAATTTCCTAGCTTGTGTATACTATGGATAGGTATGGCTAAATATCACTGCATTTTTCTGACAGCTGCAGATGAGCGGGCTCAAACAAGCAAGCCCGTGATGCTAGGCTGCAAAGGCTGCGTCACGAGGCAGGTTAGTAATCAGTCTGCATGTACTGTTATAACAAATAAATATAAGAGCCTTAGAAAGTGTTGTACCAGTAGAAATAAATGTGCACTAGTCTGTGAATAAAGGTATAACCCCTGGAGTGCTTCTGTTTACTCTTCTCTTATATGTTGGCGATCTGTTCCATACTATAAATAGTACTGTTGTATCTTAAGCAGTGTCACCCACACCGTGGTATGCAGATAAAATGGGCATGAGGTCCTGCATAACAATGTTGGAAGTGCCAAGAGGTCAGTCATATTGTACAAGTTATGGAGACTTAGATAGAAAACAGTTGAAATCTTTACATCAATTCCCTGATAGCACAGTGTACTGTGATGTTAGCTATAATATTTTGTCACACACAGCAGGGGTTTGAATCCTGGGAGTGCTACTAAGCTGTATGCATAATCATACCCCACAACTGTATAGATTTTGATACAATGTTCAGATAGAAAGCTGTATGCATAATTACACCCAACAACAGTACAGAATTTGCTAGATTGTTCAAATTGTAAGTTGTATGCATATTCATACTCCACAACTGTTCCAATCTGTGCAGCATGTCCAGATAAATGGCCCATATCACCAGCTGGGTACCCTGTTCCCCTGCAAATCCAGTGTGATGATCCAAGAAATGTAGGCAGCTGTCAATGACATATAACTGATAGTCAAACATGTACATAGTCAGAGAATGTATATGGAAACAAACCGGTCATTCTAGCACCTTACCCAAAGTGTATGACAGTAATTCTCAACATATGTTGCATTAACACCTGCAGCCTGTCATGCCTGTATATAAGACACAGGTCACGTATTTAATAATTTATAAACATACCAGTGTACAATATAAGGATATTGTGTAGTGTAATAATACATGTAAGGGGAAGACCACAGCAGTGACTAAGAATGTTGTGAAAACTACAAGGATATATTAGTTGTTAATTGAACTCTCTCTCTCACCCCTACCATATGTGCATAATAACCCAATGACACTCCTCAACTGGTATGTGTACACTCCAAACTTTTGTTGGAACATATGTCTTAATGGCTTATAAATATTCACATTTGTTTCTATGCATCTGCCATGTCAAAATACACCCATATTGATGGCCTATTGCCATCAATGAAACCTGCATGCCCCTGTAATGGCCACTGTTTTTCCATATATGCATGTGTTCTGCTTGCACTGCAACTGTGTTAAATCTGGTGTGTTGGGTTAATGGGAATACCTATGCATGCTGTTATAACTAATCCTGAATGCTGTTGACTGTTACTAATCAATATCTGTCATAATACTGTGACAACACAGCTCGTATGGGAAGGCCGGTCCCAGCGGACCCACCTGTCCCACCTCAGCTGGCCATGGCACAGAACACCAGTACAGCTGTGGCCCAGCCTGGGACCTCCGTTCTGTGGGCCCTGCACCACCTTCAGGTGGAAGCGCTGCAGGGGATGGGGCTCGTCCCCCCCCTCAGAGTGGGTGTAGAGTGGAACCTGTCACCCGTCAACAGGTCCAGGCCATGGTACATAAGGAGCTCAATCTGGAGTATCGAGAGCGGCTATGCCAGCTTGAGAGCCAAGTGGCACTATTAGAGGGTGAGCCTGCCCCTCCTATACAGCCCCCAGCACAGCCATCTTGGGGGCCGTGAAGGTGCAGTGGTGACTGCCCATGGGTGGGGACCTCAGTCCCACTGTTTCCAGCTGGGGATCATGGGCTTGTGACTTCCAAACACCCCTCCCTGGCCAAGGTGTTTACCCCCCCCCACATGTGTCATATACCGACCCCGTATGCGTCTTGTGTGTCTTGTCTGTTAACCTACCCAACCTACCTCCCCAAATATAGCTACTACCCCTCCCCAACATGCTACTCTTACTTGAAAAAAAAAGGGCAATCTGTTCCCACAAACAAATCTCATCCCATATATAGCTGTCCATTTCGCACACATGTCCACTGGACACATGTAATCTGGTCTAATTGGCATAACAATGAATATAGGTTGTCCTCACCCCTCTCCCATGAGTTTGAGGGTCAAAATGTACCTGCAAATATAGTGTATATGCACAGCTGTTGCTGTAGAAGAAATGGGCAGCTATGGACCTTTCCTATACCCTTCCTGCACATGCCTAGCTATTTTCCCTACTGTCTTTCCCTCTCTGTGCCCCGTTTTTATCACTTTCCTATCAACACCTTTTTCTTTTCTTTTAAAGGAATTAGCGAGGGGGTAAGCGGCAGTAAGCAGTGTTAAGCAATGCTAAGCGGGTTTGCGTGGATTTGTGCGGAGATAAGCTATGCCTACACAGGTTGAGAAATTTAAAGCTAACTGACTGTAAGAAAATATAAGCAGAGGTTGGCAGTGCATACCATTGAGCAAACCCGCACAAACCTGCTTACAACTGCTTAAAAGTGCCTTAATCACTCTGTAGCCAACTTCCCTTCTTCTGCCCAGCAACAAAAAAACTGCCTCTCCAAGGCTCAAACTCACGACCCTGCACATAGTGATTTACCACCAAACCATGGTAGCTATGCACAACCTGCAGTTTTCACAAACATATCATGCAGCACAGTCAGGCAAAATTACAGGAAATATATTAATATCATACCACACAACCTGTTAATGCAAGAAATCTGGACAAAGTATGCCACACTGTGGGTACAAAAAGGGATATATGTCAATTAATGCTTTAATACACTTAAAATGTTGCAAGTTACACAGTTATATGTATTAGAACACATATAGAAGGAGATGAAGTCTGAAATACAAACGTGTTGGCACTAGTTACTGACTTCAATGCTGAGATCATCCATGACAATTTCCAAGTGAATGAGGAACAGGCCAAAATATGAGCCGAACATGCATGGACATATGCACAGATATAGATCTGTAAATGTAGACAGATAGACAGCTATATGTAGATATATATATATTAATGTATGACTCACAAATAACCATATAACATCAATTGTATAAAGATACATACATATGTATGTATGTATATATATATATATATATATATATATATATATATATATATACCTTAGCCACAAGCCCTTTAACTGCCACCTGTGAAATGTGTAGTGCGGCAGCCATTCCCATAAATGAGAATACTGACATTAAACATTTACCCACCCACAATTCAAAGGGCATGACACGACACACAGGTATGCATACACAGATAACCATTATTCCTGTACTATACAATAATGTATGCCAGTACTTACACCACATAAGGTTTGAAATATGTAATCAGTGATGAATGCACGGCCCACAAAAAACAGTAGATGCAAGCAATGTGGATATATACCATACTATGCTGTCCAGGCCAAGGCCTTCAATTAGTACAACAATAGAAACAGGATTTGCCTTCAAGATACGTAACAATCAACAATTACAGATGTAGTTCAGCAGCCTCCAATTACACCCTGTAGTCAAGCCCTAGGGGGAAAAGTAACACGTGTTAATGTCACAGTATCTTGTACATAACAGTGCTTAACCAGACATCTCACTATCACACCGAATGACCCTGGTCTTAACAGTTTTATCCCTGAAAAGGTGTCTAGCCTAGGTCAATGGCATAGAACCCCCCCCCTCATAAAAGGCTGTACAAGGGCAAGGAACACTGTGTAGCACACATTTACCTCTGGAATGTACAAGGGCACATATGTGTTATCCAGCTGTTTCCCCCATATATATGGACTTGGCCCAACAGTTTGTGTGGGAGTCCATGACATGACTGGGATGATAGCAGTAATACTAGTGGTGATTAATGATAGGCCATTACCTAACAACCTTTTCTGTATCACAACAGGACAAAGACTGGCATATATGTGGAGGACAAAGGCAGGAACATAGGGCCATATTTGCATTATTGCTGTTACATACTCTGTAAATTGCTGGTGTTACAGGATTCATTGCAGCATACCCTTATGCAGGAATACTACATTGAAATACAAATGGCTGTAGCCATGTACTGATAGCACCCAACAGACAGAATGCCACAGATATATCTGGGACAAAACCTGTGTAGTGCACAGACAAAACCTAACAGCCAATCCCCCTGGTATCATATGGATAGGCCCACAGTTGAAAGCTATACAGATAGACAACATTCTATGAAAAAGTACTGTGTTTACAGAAACCCTGTAAGAACAGCAAGATACAATGCACACAACACTACTCACACTGTCTGTTGGACTGGAACCTTACCAAAATGTGGATTTAGCCTGTGTCTGCAGGTTCTGCTGTTAGAGGTATTGCTACCTGCTGTCTGTAACACTGATGTCCACACACAGGAAGGATGTCATCCATACTGGAAAGATGAAGGGACAATGCCCACAGAAGGCAGCAATTTATAGTACAGGGTTGCCATGACAGTGGTTATCTGAAGTACTACACAGCAGGCTGCATGCAATTAGCAACTAGTGGACACTGACTGGTGCAGAGGCCACCACCTGATCATGAGCAATACCAACAAAAGCATGCTACAATCTATCCAAACCAGCTCAATCACTCAACTAGAGAGACTGGGAGAGAGAGCAAGAGAAAAAAAAACTTCAAGAAAGATCACAAAGCTCAGGGTTGTGTTACAGCGGAAAAAAACATAACAGGTATGTGAAACAGATATGCATTTACTTGCATGTAGTATATGGCATAGAATAATAGGATGTATAATGTGAAAGGATGTGTATGTGCCATCAGTACTTGTTTCTGTAATGATGTTCTGCTCAACAACTGCACTGGACAGTAGTGTCAGTCCCTGTGGGCAGTAGGACATACCTGTCAAATGTGCAGATCAAAGATATGACCCATGATATCTGTGTTCTGTAATTTACTGTGGCCAATGGCTGGTGGGGGTATTAATACTGCCATGATAGACACATGGATGAGAGACCACACCACCTGCAGGACAGTCATGTTAAAGTGTAGCATAGCATGCCTAACTGCCATAGTAGTATAATATGCTTATCTAAAGTTTGTCACCATAAATACCCCCCTAATGTTAGCCTGTGTTCACATGTGACACCTGACTGTGTTGCACCAAGGCAGTACAGTTCAGCTGTGAAATAAAGAGGGTTACATGAGTGTGGTCCATATGTTCGTATACACCCCACATACAGATACATATATGTGTGATACATAAGTACAAAAATAAATATGGCTGAGAGATAACCAAGGCGTTTCAAAGTTCCATTCATCTGCTACTCATTGCACACTAATCCGCCTTCCACATAGTAAGATATAAGTTCCACCATCCAGCCAGCGAACCATAAAAATGTATAATCCACAATGTAAGGTAAAAAATCTGTTTAATACTTAAAACAAATCAGTAAGCGCTTTCACAGTTGCTTCGTCAGACCGTTAACATTCAAATAGTACTGCCCTATTTGCTTTTATACAAATCACATGTCCAATTAACTATTTACTAATAAAGCGTTAAAGCTACACTTTATATCTTATACTTGTTCGTAACAATATTTAAAAAATATGTGTCACATTGTATTCGTAGATTACTAAATATATATAAACATCAGATGTCCTTCGCAATCAATCTAATACATGCAGCGCTTTAACAAAAACTTTTTGGGGACAAAAATAATTTGTCAACAGCATACTTCAAACACAAAAATATAGAACATTGCTTTAAAAAACCTGAATTCATTGCCTTCTGTAATCCAGCGATCATAACATAAACGCAATTATCATTAAAGGCTTCTAAATAACAATTCATTGATTACATTAAAAATATAAAGTAAATATTTACCACGAAATAGTGTTACAATTAATCGTGGCTGCCTTTTCGCCTCCTATTTACAAAGGCAGCTGCTGAAGAATTCCCTAGCGTCAACTAATACTACTGCTATACTTGTATAACCTTATTTAGTGGAAGTTCTGTAGTCCTCATATGGCTGCAAGTATAGATCGAAAATGTATGCCTTGTTGCCATTCTACATAATATCAACTATGAATTCAATATCTAAAAAAGTATACGTTACTTTGTCACTACATGCAATACCTATAGAATATTAAGCGTAACATTTTGCTGATGCAACTGTTACTATAAAGTCAATCCGGAAAAAATATAAACTTTCTAAAATATTAATGTAAATACTATATTTACATTAATTAAAATAGTATATAACTAAACAGTGTAGAATTCTAACTGTGATGTCAATGTCACTTAAATAGAATACATAGAAGATACATAGAAGATACATGTATAATAAATAAATAATCAGTTGTCTATCCTTATTGGTAAAACTATTATAAATATTTTGCTGTAGACTTTTACATTATTATTAACTTATGAAAAATGATTTTAAATTATTGAATTCATCAATTATACCTCGGGGAATTTATCAAAAAAATTTTTAAATAAATATTTAACTGTATCAACCAAAGAATTCATTTTATCATGTGTCATAGTCATTTAATACGTCTAGCCTTCAAAATTGGTTTTATGGAGGCTCTCTCATTAAAGCCACTTCCTTTATCTGCCCTAAGTCTCATCATCCAGTTAATCTCTCTCCCTTCGATGATATTACGAATATTGCCTTCTCTAAACCTGGGCATAACATTGTCTGAAGCCATAAATGTGAAATTATGTTGGGTCCCATAATTATTAACATGTTTGGCTAATGCATTATTCATATATTGTATTCTAATTGCATAAAGATGTTCTCTAATCCTGGTCCTAAATGCCCTGTTAGTCTTGCCAACATAGAACGCTTGGCATACCTGGCAAGAAGCCAGATACACCAAGTTTTCAGTGCTACAAGTAGCATTAACTTTAAAGGTGAAGTTTTGTCTAGTGTCCGGATGAATGAACATATTGCCTCTTTCTATATAATTGCAATAATTACATCTTCCACAAGGATGTGTACCTGGGAGTGAATCATTATCATGTACCTCTCCATGGTGACATAATATTTTTTTAAGATTACTTTTATTTTTATATTGAAACATAGGTTTAACTCCTACTATATGTGCAATATCATAACTGCTGGTTAGAATTCCCCAGTGTTTGTTAATAATGAAAATAATATCCTTCCTATCGTTAGTATAATACATTTGCATTCTCACTTGATTATTAGAACTTCTTATAATGTGTGTTTCATTGATTTGATGAGAATAGTATGGAGCTGCTCTCCCATTTCTTAAATTGGGTATATCCTTTAGGTTTCTTTCTATTTCACTCCATTGATATCCTCGTTGTAGTAGTCTACTTCTAAAACTATCCATCTCTTGCTGAAATCCTTCCTGCGATGCATTAAGTCTGGAGATTCTCATGCCCTGTCCTTTCACTATGTTTTCAAATATATGGCACGGATGCATACTAGTTCTATACAAAAGTGCATTCCTATAACATTTCTTCCTATAGACCCCAGTGTTTACTTTGTCTTCTAGCACTCTCTGTACAAAGGCATCCAGGAACTCTATCCGGTCCGTGGAATATATGTGAGTAAACTTAAGGTGGGAAGTAAAATTGTTAATAGCCTTAATAAAATTGTGTAAACTTGCATGAGTACCCTCCCAGACAAGGAAGACGTCATCCACAAAACGTCTGTAAAATCGCACGTGCAAGCAATACTGCGTATACTTAAACAAAACATCTTCCTCCCACATAGCTAGATACATGTTGGCGTAGCTGTTGGCACATGATGTGCCCATTGCTATGCCTTCAGCCTGTAGAAATATTTCATCCTGGTAAACAAAAACATTATTTTCCAAAACAACTTCCATGAACATAGCTATAAGATCTATGTGCTCATCTGTGTAACCACTATGTAAGATTAAGTATTTCTTGATAGCTATTACGCCATCTTCATTAGGAATGATAGTGAATAAAGATTGGATATCTAAAGTGACAAATGTCATATCCGCTGTCAAATTTACTTCACTAAAATGGTCATACAGATCTCCAAGAAATTGTTTGTATCTTTTAGTATAAATGCATTCTGTTCTACAACTGGTCTAAGATACTTCTCAATGTAAAGGGAGAAAGGTTCTGTCGACCATCCACCTCCGGAGACAATAGGTCTCATTGGTGGGTTGGTACCATGTTTGTGGATTTTAGGAATACCATTGATACTGGGTAGTAAAGGATATTCAACACATAGGAAGTTGGCTAAATCACTATCTATGATGTGACTGTTCTCCAATTCAACAAAAATATCTAATATTTTTTGTTTAATGTTGTTAAGTTGTTGTTTAGTAATAACTTTATAATATCTATCGTCTGATAACATATCTTTCATGCTTGTGTTATAATGAGAGGTATCCATGGCAACCAATGGACCCTCTTTATCTGCTGGTCTAAATACTATGTTCCTATCTGATTTAAGCCTACTTAATGCCTGCCTCTCTTTGAATGGCAAGTTATTAAATCTCCTATGTTGATTGTTGTTAAGTGCAAACTGTTCATATATATCATCTTCCACCATTCTGTAGAAAGCTTCCAATAAAGGATGGTTATGAGGTGTAAATTCACTCAATTTTTTCAATGGTTGTTTAGAAACATTTAAATTGTCACCAAAGTAAAGTCTAAGCATCACATTTCTATTAAGTAATTTTAAATCAGTCAATACATCAGTAATATTGCTGTTTATAGTTGGAATAAAGGTTAATCCTTTATTCAATAAACTTAATTCATGTTTATCTAACGGTCTGTGTGAAATGTTCTAGACCAAATTGGTATCTATTTGTTCCACATCTTTTTGATTGCCTGCCCTTGTGTCCTCTCTCCCGAGAGTTTGCGCTACTGCCTCCCCCGACTGGCAGAGCGGTCTCTTTTGTCGGCCCTCCCCATAACTATGGGGAGGGGGAACTGAGGAAAAATTGTTTGATGTGGCCTGGTCTGGTCTGATATATTAGTGTTCACGATTTTGGGACGCACCACTGGAATATCCATCAATGGAATGGAAGGGTGTTGGTTCTTCTCTGGTCGGTGTGTCTCAATGGTGGATGCATCAGTAATAATGTGTGATGTATGTGGTTCTCGTTGAACAATAGACAATGCTGTTATATTATCCTGAGGAGTGGACTTATTGAATGAACTAAGTGGTCTCAATGGTACACCCTGTGGTTGGATAAGGGTGGTATCATCTATCGTAGTATGTGTAAATGATGTTCTAGGCCAAGCAAATACTTGCAATGTGCGAAAATCACGCACGTCTCTATCAATCTTGTTTCTCTTCTGTTGTAAGAGATGCCTCTCATATGCTATGATAGCATCTAACATGTTTGTAATAGCTCATTTAACCAAGGGCTCAGGAAACTTGGCACTAATCTCTAATTGTTGGGCTAATGCTGACTTAGTCAGTTCATCTTCTACTGGCTTAAAGAAGTCTAATAGCAGTTGCATGTAATTCTTGCTCAGTTCTAAATTCAACTTCTGCCATTGGGTAAGAAGTACAGGATATTGATCTCCATATGTCGGCATTTTTAGTATGCGTAAACCTCTAGGTATTATATTTCTTTTCAAACAGACTTCTAGATGAAGCCTTTGAGTGGAAAGTCGTTTCAATTTCAACAAATCAAGTTCCAATTTTTGAATCGCTGTTTGCATCTGTTGCATAGCATCCACAGGAAAATCACTAAAACTTTCATCTCCCTCAGTCTCATAAAGCATGAGTGGATTACTGTCGATGGTTAGACATGCTAGCAGTTTATTTTTCAGGCCTTCGCCCCTTTCTAATGTATTATATAAAACATTGTCACTTGCCTGTCTGTTGAACTGAGCTCGTTGATTACCATTGAACTCTTTGGGTGTTCCGAGTAGATTTTCATCTCGAATTACCACTTCTGGTGTATAATCAAGCTCTATGCTCTCGTTAGGTCCTGCCATGTCACCGAGGATAGCGTAAAAGATGATAAAAATAATGAATAGACTAATTTGCGTCTCCAATGGTGTAGATATCTCTCTGCCCTCAAGATGTAAATAAATAAGTACAAAAATAAATATGGCTGAGAGATAACCAAGGCGTTTCAAAGTTCCATTCATGTACTACTCATTGCACACTAATCCACCTTCCACATAGTAAGCTATAAGTTCCACCATCCAGCCAGCGAACCATAAAAATGTATAATCCACAATGTAAGGTAAAAAATCTGTTTAATACTTAAAACAAATCGGTAAGCGCTTTCACAGTTGCTTCGTCAGACTGTTAACATTCAAATAGTACTGCCCTATTTGCTTTTATACAAATCACATGTCCAATTAACTATTTACTAATAAAGCGTTAAAGCTACACTTTATATCTTATACTTGTTCGTAACAATATTTAAAAAATATAAGTGTCACATTGTATTCGTAGATTACTAAATATATATAAACATCAGATGTCCTTCACAATCAATCTAATACATGCAGCGCTTTAACAAAAACTTTTTGGGGACAAAAATAATTCGTCAACAGCATACTTCAAACGCAAAAATATAGAACATTGCTTTAAAAAACATTAATTCATTGCCTTCTGTAATCTAGCGATCATAACATAAATGCAATTATCATTAAAGGCTTCTAAATAACAATTCATTGATTACATTAAAAATATAAAGTAAATATTTACCACGAAATAGTGTTACAATTAATCATGGCTGCCTTTTCGCCTCCTATTTACAAAGGCAGCTGCTGAAGAATTCCCTAGCGTCAACTAATACTACTGCTATACTTGTATAACCTTATTTAGTGGAAGTTCCATAGTCCTCATAAGGCTGCAAGTATAGATCGCAAATGTATGCCTTGTTGCCATTCTACATAAAATCAACTATGAATTCAATATCTAAAAAAGTATACATTACTTTGTCACTACGTGCAATACCTATAGAATATTAAGCGTAACATTTTCTTGATGCAACTGTTACTATAAAGTCAATCCGGAAAAAATATAAACTTTCTAAAATATTAATGTAAATACTATATTTACATTAATTAAAATAGTATATAACTAAACAGTGTAGAATTCTAACTGTGATGTCAATGTCACTTAAATAGAGTACATGTATTGTATATGCATAGAAGATACATGTATAATAAATAAATAATCAGTTGTCTATCCTTATTGGTAAAAGTATTATAAATATTTTACTGTAGACTTTTACATTATTATTAACTTATGAAAAATTATTTTAAATTATTGAATTCATCAATTATACCTCGTGGAATTTATCAAAAAAAATTTTAAATAAATATTTAACTGTATTAACCAAAGAATTCATTTTATCATGTGTCATAGTCATTTAATACGTCTAGCCTTCAAAATCGTGAACACTAATATATCAGACCAGACCAGGCCACATCAAACAATTTTTCCTCAGTTCCCCCTCCCCATACTTATGGGGAGGGCCAACAAAAGAGACCGCTCTGCCAGTCGGGGGAGGCAGAAGCGCAAACTCTCGGGAGAGAGGACACAAGGGCAGTCAATCAAAATGATGTGGAACAAATAGATGTCAATTTGGTCTGGAACATTTCACACAGACCGTTAGATAAACATGAATTAAGTTTATTGAATAAAGGATTAACCTTTATTCCAACTATAAACAGCAATATTACTGATGTATTGACTGATTTAAAATTATTTAATAGAAATGTGATGCTTAGACTTTACTTTGGTGACAATTTAAATGTTTCTAAACGACCATTGAAAAAATTGAGTGAATTTACACCTCATAACCATCCTTTATTGGAAGCTTTCCACAGAATGGTGGAAGATGATATATATGAACAGTTTGCACTTAACAACAATCAACATAGGAGATTTAATAACTTGCCATTCAAAGAGAGGCAGGCATTAAGTAGGCTTAAATCAGATAGGAACATAGTATTTAGACCAGCAGATAAAGGGGGGTCCATTGGTTGTCATGGATACCTCTCATTATAACACAAGCATGAAAGATATATCAGATGATAGATATTATAAAGTTATTACTAAACAACAACTTAACAACATTAAACAAAAGATATTAGATATTTTTGTTGAATTGGAGAACAGTCACATCATAGATAGTGATTTAGCCAACTTCCTACGTGTTGAATTTCCTTTACTACCCAGTATCAATGGTATTCCTAAAATCCACAAACATGGTACCAACCCACCAATGAGACCTATTGTCTCCGGAGGTGGATGGTCGACAGAACCTTTCTCCCTTTACGTTGAGAAGTATCTTGGACCAGTTGTAGAACAGAATGCATTTATACTAAAAGATACCAAACAATTTCTTGGAGATCTGTATGACCACTTTAGTGAAGTAAATTTGACAGCGGATATGACATTTGTCACTTTAGATATCCAATCTTTATTCACTATCATTCCTAATGAAGATGGCGTAATAGCTATCAAGAAATACTTAATCTTACATAGTGGTTACACAGATGAGCACATAGATCTTATAGCTATGTTCATGGAAGTTGTTTTGGAAAATAATGTTTTTGTTTACCAGGATGAAACATTTCTACAGGCTGAAGGCGTAGCAATGGGCACATCATGTGCCAACAGCTACGCCAACATGTATCTAGCTATGTGGGAGGAAGATGTTTTGTTTAAGTATATGCAGTATTGCTTGCACGTGTGATTTTACAGACGTTTTGTGGATGATGTCTTCCTTGTCTGGGTGGGTACTCATGCAAGTTTACACAATTTTATTAAGGCTATTAACAATTTTACTTCCCACCTTAAGTTTACTCACATATATTCCACGGACCGGATAGAGTTCCTGGATGCCTTTGTACAGAGAGTGCTAGAAGACAAAGTAAACACTGGGGTCTATAGGAAGAAATGTTATAGGAATGCACTTTTGTATAGAACTAGTATGCATCCGTGCCATATATTTGAAAACATAGTGAAAGGACAGGGCATGAAAATCTCCAGAATTAATGCATCGCAGGAAGGATTTCAGCAAGAGATGGATAGTTTTAGAAGTAGACTACTACAACAAGGATATCAATGGAGTGAAATAGAAAGAAACCTAAAGGATATACCCAATTTAAGAAATGGGAGAGCAGCTCCATACTATTCTCATCAAATCAATGAAACACACATTATAAGAAGTTCTAATAATCAAGTGAGAATGCAAATGTATTATACTAACGATAGGAAGGATATTATTTTTATTATTAACAAACACTGGGGAATTCTAACCAGCAGTTATGATATTGCACAGATAGTAGGAGTTAAACCTATGTTTCAATATAAAAATAAAAGTAATCTTAAAAAAATATTATGTCACCGTGGAGAGGTACATGATAATGATTCACTCCCAGGTACACATCCTTGTGGAAGATGTAATTATTGCAATTATATAGAAAGAGGCAATATGTTCATTCATCCGGACACTAGACAAAACTTCACCTTTAAAGTTAATGCTACTTGTAGCACTGAAAACTTGGTGTATCTGGCTTCTTGCCAGGTATGCCAAGCGTTCTATGTTGGCAAGACTAACATGGCATTTAGGACCAGGATTAGAGAACATCTTTATGCAATTAGAATACAATATATGAATAATGCATTAGCCAAACATGTTAATAATTATGGGACCCAACATAATTTCACATTTATGGCTTTAGACAATGTTATGCCCAGGTTTAGAGAAGGCAATATTCGTAATATCACCGAAGGGAGAGAGATTAACTGGATGATGAGACTTAGGGCAGATAAAAGAAGTGGCCTTAATGAGAGAGCCTCCATAAAACCAATTTTGAAGGCTAGACGTATTAAATGACTATGACACATGATAAAATGAATTCTTTGGTTGATACAGTTAAATATTTATTTAAAAATTTTTTTTGATAAATTCCCCAAGGTATAATTGATGAATTCAATAATTTAAAATCATTTTTCATAAGTTAATAATAATGTAAAAGTCTACAGTAAAATATTTATAATAGTTTTACCAATAAGGATAGACAACTGATTATTTATTTATTATACATGTATCTTCTATGCATATACAATACATGTATTCTATTTAAGTGACATTGACATCACAGTTAGAATTCTACACTGTTTAGTTATATACTATTTTAATTAATGTAAATATAGTATTTACATTAATATTTTAGAAAGTTTATATTTTTTCCGGATTGACTTTATAGTAACAGTTGCATCAGCAAAATGTTACGCTTAATATTCTATAGGTATTGCACGTAGTGACAAAGTAACGTATACTTTTTTAGATATTGAATTCATAGTTGATTTTATGTAGAATGGCAACAAGGCATACATTTGCGATCTATACTTGCAGCCTTATGAGGACTACGGAACTTCCACTAAATAAGGTTATACAAGTATAGCAGTAGTATTAGTTGACGCTAGGGAATTCTTCAGCAGCTGCCTTTGTAAATAGGAGGCGAAAAGGCAGCCACGATTAATTGTAACACTGTTTCGTGGTAAATATTTATTTTATATTTTTAATGTAATCAATGAATTGTTATTTAGAAGCCTTTAATGATAATTGCGTTTATGTTATGATCGTTAGATTACAGAAGGCAATGAATTCATGTTTTTTAAAGCAATGTTCTATATTTTTGCGTTTGAAGTATGCTGTTGACGAATTATTTTTGTCCCCAAAAAGTTTTTGTTAAAGCGCTGCATGTATTAGATTGATTGCGAAGGACATCTGATGTTTATATATATTTAGTAATCTACGAATACAATGTGACACTTATATTTTTTAAATATTGTTACGAACAAGTATAAGATATAAAGTGTAGCTTTAACGCTTTATTAGTAAATAGTTAATTGAACATGTGATTTGTATAAAAGCAAATAGGGCAGTACTATTTGAATGTTAACGGTCTGACGAAGCAACTGTGAAAGCGCTTACCAATTTATTTTAAGTATTAAACAGATTTTTTACCTTACATTGTGGATTATACATTTTTATGGTTCGCTGGCTGGATGGTGGAACTTATAGCTTACTATGTGGAAGGTGGATTAGTGTGCAATGACTAGTACATGAATGGAACTTTGAAACACCTTGGTTATCTCTCAGCCATATTTATTTTTGTACTTATTCATTTGCATCTTGAGGGCAGAGAGATATCTACACCGTTGGAGACGCAAATTAGTCTATTCATTATGTGTGATACATATTCACAGCTGTGTATGTCTACAGAACCTCATAAGTTATACATTTATATAGGTATATAAATAACACATAATGATATCTACACATATATGCACATATGTATATATACATACAGATATATATATATATATATATATATATATATATATATATATATATATATATATATATATATATATATATATATATATATATATATATATATATATATATATATATATATATATATATATAGATAGATGTGTGTGTATGTGAGTGTATGCCTATATATATATATATATATATATATATATATATATATATATATATATATATATATATATATATACATATTTATGTCACTATATGTCCCCTGCCATGACATGTGTGAGAGAACATCACAGATCAATACACAACATACCTATACACCAGTACATGGCTGCAAGATGGAGTGTGGAGTGTGGTGTGTAACCCATGTAGGGAACACATCACAACTGTTTCAGAAGGTGGGATATATATGTTGGTGAAGTGTATTAGGCACATATTGGTATGTAGGTCTGGTTGGGTGACAAACAAGACAGCATACAGGGCTGGTATATGACACATGTGGTGGTTAAACACTGTGGACGGGTAGTTACAGTTGGAATGTGAAGGCCATTGAGCCCCCACATGGGAACAAAGGGAACATGATGCCCACCTATGGACAGTCACAACAGCATATACATGGACATAAAGGTCCCTTGGCTGTGGGCTGGGCAGGAGGAACATGCATGTTGAACCTCGTGTATGTGTACTACATGCCTCCAGGTGATGTAGCACATACCCCATGCCTGTGTAGAGCTCCCTATGCACAAGACCCTTGACCTAACTGGGTGACAGACATATGTCTGTGTGTGCTCCATGGGGGGGACACCATCCCCTGAGGTGGTTCCACATGAAGGTAGTGACGGAACAGTAGATAATGAGGTTCCATGCTGTGTCACGGATGTGTTGTGGACTGGTAACATTTGCGCATTAGGTGAGAGTGGTGTTCCTGCTGGCAAATAACCCCTACACATACTGGTGTGTAACTGTCATGGAACATATGTGGGTTGTAATAGTCCACACAATCCCAGAACATGTCCAACAGCATGCATAGATATCCCCAATATCACAGAATGGCAGATGTGCAGCAATCACATAGCAGGCATATCGCATGCATATGTGGAAACATAGTGGCAGTGACAATGGCATGCAGGTGAAATACTCTGTAACAGCCCAGCAACTCTAGTGTATCCACAGGGACATGTCTATAAACACATAGCAGAAAGTGTTGTACAATACAGTATATGACCCAATGGTACATATACTGAAGACATACCACTAGTGTTGTGTGGACATTAAGTTGGAGCTGATATGGTGGCGGGAGACTGATATGTGTATTGTATTATGGTAAAGTTGACATATGAGTTGCTCAGACATATTTCCATCATTATGTCTTTCAGGGAGTATGGTGCACCTGAGGAATCCTGCCTACAGTTCCACTGAGGATGAAATTATAATCACCAGCATCATTCAGAACTATCAATTGTTGTTCTCATAGATAAGCCAGGAACAGCAGGTTGCGAACAGCCATGTGTAATGATGTGGTCCGCAGGGTGAATGAGGTGGGGATGCACAGCTGTACCTATGAGCAGGTCCGCCACCATTGTAGTTACCTGCTCCATCATGTACATCACCATGCTGCTGCCTTGCTGAGTGACCACCTTGCAACGGGGGGGGGGGATAACATCCATCCCCCCCTCACCAGAGCAGAGGATCTGCTCATGAGCCTGGTAGCACCTGCCCGCCCACAAGAGCTACAGACTTATACAGTCATGGAGATGGGTGCTACACACACACACATACCAGACATGGAGCATGCAGGTAAGGTTCCAGGACATATCAGTAGATGACAGTGTTGAATGCATCAGCACAGGTAGAACATGCATATGTGAGATGTGGGGTCTGTTGCTGTGTAGTACTGATAAGCAGTAATGCATAATCTGTAGTACTGTGGACTTCAGCTATTGTACTGTAATATTGCAGCCACCCTGTAGCAATGCCACAGCTGTGGCCACTGACATCAACGCTATCCCATCTCAATGTAGGTACCTCTGGGATACCAGCAAGGCAGCTGCCGGATGCCAGTGAGTATGGTTTAAGGTTATGCATGTAAATTCACTGTGCATGCCATAGCTACAGTGTAGGCCATTTACACATCTAACACACCTATGCATAATGCATACTGTACATGTGCACTGACAGAGCACACACCTCATTAATGGGATTACCAGCCTCAAACCTATGCAATACACAGTCCATCTCAGAAAACTGTGGCTACACTCCAGTGCACATTGCCCAGGCACAGCTGACATCTGCCCAACATACACAGCTATGTCATACACAGAACAGTTGAACATGCTACACAGAAAGACAGCCCACTCCCTCTAAAAACAAATGCTCCAGGGTCCTCAACCTCATCAACACATTACACAGAACATATTGGAGGGATAGTGCCCTGTCCTGGGGAATTCAAACACTCTGGAACGGACTACCCATACATGTCAGGCAATGTTACACATTGGCTCTTTTTACAGAAACACTTGACAACTGGATGGGAAATAAGAAATTAACCCTGAGTAGTATGTCTGTGCCACAGCCTGACAGGGGCACAGGAGAATAACATCAGTGGGTGGTGCATGGCTGGGAACCCCTGTGTCTAGGCTTATGTAAGCCCCAGGACCAATAGACCAGTACTCACCTATGCATCTATGTGTACCACAGGCAACATCAGCCAGGGCTCAATAATGGTCAGTAATGGTCTCTACACTCACCATAGGTACAGTACATTGTGTCTGGGGTTGGTCTAGTGGCAGTCTATCACTCATATATGCACCACTGATGATGACATCTGTGAATACACATCAAACATTCACTAAACACGTGTCCACATGTAATCCAGAAACACACAGAGGCTGTGAGCAGCAGCAGAAACACAAGTGACACACAGATACACATCCTGCAATAGTGAGTACACCTGTGAGGTGTGGTGCACAGTACATGCTAGGGTGCTGAAAAGATGCACAGCAATGCTGTGGACATGGGTGCAGTGAGTTCCAGGGGGAGGGCCATCACCTACTTTCAGAAGCCATGCATCACAGCCATGCATAATGTTGGTAACGGGGATTGACTACAGTTGCACTGCATGCTGTTGGGCGCCACATGTCCTGCATGCTGACGTGTGTAATTACAGGTTTGTGTGTGATACTGTACTGCACCATCACCTGCTATTGTTTGTGTTATGGAGGTGCGGGAGCTGTCTGTAGGTGCTGTCTGGTGGAGTGTATGGGTTGCCATGTATGTCGACTGCATGTGGGTATGTCTGTGTGTGTCTCTATGTCTGCACACACATGTGTGTGTGTGTGTATGTACTGTTTAGTGGTGATGTACAGGTCTTACAGTCTGTTCCCTGTTTTTCCCTCACAGGTGGCGAGGTAGAGCTGGGTCCCCCCCGCAGGGAATCTGATGTCACTGATACAGACAGTGACCTTGAGGATAGGTGTGTTGAGGCACAGGAAGGGTCATCAGGGGCTGCCGCTGGGCCACCAACTGACATCCCACACATATCCACCCCATCCACGCACACAGTCACATTGCCTCTGCATACCTCATCACCATTGGCCTTAGCTAAGTGACAGTCTACGCTTGGCATTGGCCAGGACAGTGTGGTATCTATGGCATGTGTATAAAACAAATGCAGCCCCTCACGAGCTGTAACAGTCCCAGTAAAATAAAGATGCACTGGCACACTTTAGCGTTGAATGATAAAATTCCTTCTTTAATATGAACTGTTAAAACAAAATAGCTTCACAAACTGGTTGAGCGCTTTCATCTACTCCTGTAGATTTCCTCAGAACCATTTGAAAGTGCTTAATTACATATTATATAGTCTCCTTTCTCCAATAGCATCATCACATTAATTAGTTAAAAACAATTAATGACTAACCATGTAAAGCTATTTAAAGTGCACAGTGCTAGATTCCCTCAGAACTGTTCCTTCCCTCTAGTAACTTATTTTTTAAAATCCTTGTGTATGTCTGTATTGTTTTGAACATAAATTCATATTCACATGTCATATGTACATTACATTATAAAATTATTGACTATTAAAACCTCATAAAGCTAAAAACTGTAAAAAATATATATTAAAAAAGCTTCAGAGTGAATAGCTGCTTTAACATCACATTTTTGTGTTTTTATGTTGTCATAAACACCTTAATAAGAAAAATATCCTAGATAACACTTTACTTTTTATCCAACATGGGTTTTATAGATATGGTATCATTAAGCCCTGGGCTTTCTGATGCATTCAATTTTATTTGCCAACGTGTCTCCTTTTCCATTAGTTTTTCTTTGTGTTCCCTCCTTGGATTCTCTAGTATGTGTTCTAGTATACCAAACTCAAACATCTTACATTCATTATGAGCTTCACAATGTCTCCATAATGCATTATTTCCATCTTGTTTTCTTATCTTATAACAGTGCTCATAAATTCTATTTTTCAAACACCGTGTGGTCATTCCTACATAATAACTTGGACATGTTTTACACTTGGCTAAATATATAACATTTCTTGTTCTACAATTCCCCTTACAAAAGGTGATATTAGTCTTGTGAATATTGTCCAGAATTATACTTGTTTTCCTATAATAAACCTACACTGATTGCATCTACCACATTTGGTTGTGCCATGCTCACTTTTGGTAATGCCATACATCCTATTTAACCTGGATTTTAGGTTAAGTCCATTTCTGTACACAAATTTGGGTTTTCTTCCTACTATGTTATATACATTGTCATCAGTTTCTAATATATTCCAGTTCTTCTCAATTACGTCCCTAATTTTACCTACTTCAGGGCATATTGTATAACACGCTCTTCTAAACTCCTGGGTAACTATGTCTGAAGAATTACTATTTGCCATGTTATTTCCCAGTATAGGTTTGTATTTTTTTCCCCATTCCTGAGTGACATAGTTCACTACGTCCACTATCATCCCTTTCGGGTAACCTCTTTCTTTAAACATCTTAGCTATCTTATTTAGCTCCTCTACCATATCTTGATAGTTAGATGTCATTCTTGCTGCTCGTATACATTGTCCCTTGATGATGCTTTTTTTCTGGTGTGCTGGGTGACAACTATTGAACTCTAAATAATCATTACTAAATGTGTCTTTTCTATATAAATTAGATTATATAGACATAGTTACCCAGGAGTTTAGAAGAGCGTGTGTTATACAATATGCCCCTGAAGTAGGTAAAATTAGGGACGTAATTGAGAAGAACTGGAATATATTAGAAACTGATGACAATGTATATAACATAGTAGGAAGAAAACCCACATTTGTGTACAGAAATGGACTTAACTTAAAATCCAGGTTAAATAGGATGTATGGCATTACCAAAAGTGAGCATGGCACAACCAAATGTGGTAGATGCAATCAGTGTAGGTTTATTATAGGGAAAACAAGTATAATTCTGGACAATATTCACAAGACTAATATCACCTTTGTAAGGGAATTGTAGAACAAGAAATGTTATATATTTAGCCAAGTGTAAAACATGTCCAAGTTATTATGTAGGAATGACCACACGGTGTTTGAAAAATAGAATTTATGAGCACTGTTATAAGATAAGAAAACAAGATCGAAATAATGCATTATGGAGACATTGTGAAGCTCATAATGAATGTAAGATGTTTGAGTTTGGTATACTAGAACACATACTAGAGAATCCAAGGGGAGGGAACACAAAGAAAAAACTAATGGAAAAGGAGACACGCTATAAATAAAATTGAATGCATCAGAAAGCCCAGGGCTTAATGATACCATATCTATAAAACCCATGTTGGATAAAAAGTAAAGTGTTATCTAGGATATTTTTCTTATTAAGGTGTTTATGACAACATGAAACACAAAAATGTGATGTTAAAGCAGCTATTCACTCTGAAGCTTTTTTAATATATATTTTTTACAGTTTTTAGCTTTATGAGGTTTTAATAGTCAATAATTTTATAATGTAATGTACATATGACATGTGAATATGAATTTATGTTCAAAACAATACAGACATACACAAGGATTTTAAAAAATAAGTTACTAGAGGGAAGGAACAGTTCTGAGGGAATCTAGCACTGTGCACTTTAAATAGCTTTACATGGTTAGTCATTAATTGTTTTTAACTAATTAATGTGATGATGCTATTGGAGAAAGGAGACTATATAATATGTAATTAAGCACTTTCAAATGGTTCTGAGGAAATCTACAGGAGTAGATGAAAGCGCTCAACCAGTTTGTGAAGCTATTTTGTTTTAACAGTTCGTATTAAAGAAGGAATTTTATCATTCAACGCTAAAGTGTGCCAGTGCATCTTTATTTTACTGGGACTGTTACAGCTCGTGAGGGGCTGCATTTGTTTTATATTGTTGGACAGGCCAGTGAATTTGATTCAGTTAACTGTTGTCAGCTCATGGATTCCCTCGATGAGCTTCCTTCTATCTTCTCTCCTAGGAGAGATGATATTCAGTGTATGCAGTCGGAAATGGCTATAATGAAGGGGGAGTTGACTAGACTCATTGAGCTAGTCACTCAAATGAGTAGTAGACCCGCTATTGGCGATACGGAAAAGCGAAAGTTATCAGCACGCGAACAGGAAGCGTGCAACAATTCCTTTTCTCTACCAGACGGGCGGAGATTTCAAGTACATAGTAATGGACGGGCCTCTTATGGATCTAAGGGAAGTATCGGTGAAGGAGAATTCCAACCGACAGTAAGGGAGAGATCGGAGGACGAACATTTCAATATTTTGGGTGCCAGACCTAAAAGAACAGTTCCGAAAAAAACGTATGCAATGACAGCGCATGGGAAAGGAACTACAGGTACTTTTAAATCAATTCAGCCTAATGCAGGGCTGAATAAAGATAAACATTATACTACTGCAAATTTTTTGGACAACAAGTTTGACTTTAATAATAGTAATAAACATGATGGACTGGATAGAACCACGGAAGGTAACGCCAATGAGGACATGATACTGAAGGATTTAATTTTTCAGTTTGGTAAAAAATTAAAGACTTTAAAAACGTTACAACTTGATAATGCTTATCTTAAAAAATGTATAGATGTTAATGTGGTACCTATGGGGTTGAGATTTTTCAAACGACCTATGGGGGTAGAAATTGACCAAGAACAGTATGTGGAATGTAGTAAAATGTTTGATAACTTCGGTTTTACTTTCATGAGATACCTTATCTCATGCAATGACAAAAGAATATGTACGTTATTAACAGAAATTGAACAAATGGATCATGTTATAACTACTGATTTATTGTTTGATGAATATGTGATGAATTTCGATGCCCAATTTTCATGGGTAGACAATCAGGTTAATAATCAATATGAAAGGAAGTGTAAAAAATTAAAGCGGGATTTATTACAGTATGAGAAAGGAGAAGCATATGTATTTGAAGTAAAGACAGTCAGTTCTGAGAGGAAAGTAAGATATAAATAATAGAAATAATATAAATCACAATCAGTTCAAGTTTAATAATAATAGGGGTTATTTTAGTGGAAATAGGTCCAACCATTTTTTAGAGGGGAAGCAAATGAGAGAAAATGGGGGCAAGCAGGAAGAAAGATACAGAAGCAGGCAATATCAAGAGAACAATCCACCAAGAAAATGGGATTAGGTACACCAGGAAATGGAGAGAAAGGAATAGTTAAACATAATGATATACATTATAGATGGAAGGACTTCAGTATATACAACTATACCAATGTAGAAGTTACCACTGATATGTTCTCTTTATTATCTAAAGGTATGAAGTTCATTCCTAATAATTCCGGCAATATTATAGATTATATAGTGGATTTTAAAAAATATCTCAGGAAGTTAAATTTGGCTATATACTTCAAAGGGAAGGAAACACTGAACGTGGAAACCTTCAGGCAGCCCAGTTATTTTACTCCACCATTGAATAATACCCTAGCCACTTATGAGAGGATGGTACTCAAGGAATTGTATGCCATTATGGACAAAAGTAAGAATTATGTGACTAATTTAACTGAGAAGGAATACAAAGTTATGAAGGAGTTACAAAATAATGACAAAATTAGATTAATGAAGCCGGATAAGGGAGGGGGTATAGTCATATATAATATGGAAGACTACAATAATAAAATAAGTAATATATTATTTAATTCTGGGAATTATATATCAACATCTATCAACGAAGTTAATATAGCTAATCATAAGATAGATTTGATATTGGAAGACCTATTAGTAGAGAACAGAATCACTATTGATTTATATAATTATGCGAAAATAAAGTATCCGATTATTAGTAACATAGTGGGGATACCTAAAGTGCACAAAGATATGAATGAACCTCCATTTAGGCCCATAATATCAGGGAGCAACTCAAAAACTTTTGAATTAGGGAAAGTCATAGATGGTTGGTTAAAAAGTGCATATAAAAATATTTCACATATAGTGAAAGACTCTTGGGATTTCTTGGCAAGACTTAAAAATGACTTCATTTCTGAAGATTGTATATTGGTGACAGTGGATGTTGTCGATTTGTTTTCAAGTATACCTCAGGAAGAGGGACTCAACAGATTCCAGGACAGTATAAAAAATATAGTAATTTAACATGGGAGAAAATAAGTATTATAATGGTATTTATGGAATTGGTCCTGAAAAATAATTTTATTATGTTCCAGGGTGAATACTACAAACAAAGTAAGGGAGTAGCCATGGGGGCGGCATGTGCCCCCATGTTTGCAAATTTATTTCTACTAAACTGGGAGGAAGAATATATACTTGGCTCAGAATGGAAAACTAATATAAAATGCTATCTGATGTTTTTGGATGATGTGTTTATGGTGTGGAAGGGTGGGGTTGACACTTTAAAGACATTTATTGAATATCTGAATACTAGGAATGATTTTTTACAATTTACTTTTACCATGGATAGAAAAAGTATATCTTATTTAGATACGAGGATTACTATAGATGGTAATAAATTTAAATCTAATTTATATAGAAAAGACACATTTAGTAATGATTATTTAGAGTTCAATAGTTGTCACCCAGCACACCAGAAAAAAAGCATCATCAAGGGACAATGTATACGAGCAGCAAGAATGACATCTAACTATCAAGATATGGTAGAGGAGCTAAATAAGATAGCTAAGATGTTTAAAGAAAGAGGTTACCCGAAAGGGATGATAGTGGACGTAGTGAACTATGTCACTCAGGAATGGGGAAGAAAATACAAACCTATACTGGGAAATAACATGGCAAATAGTAATTCTTCAGACATAGTTACCCAGGAGTTTAGAAGAGCGTGTGTTATACAATATGCCCCTGAAGTAGGTAAAATTAGGGACGTAATTGAGAAGAACTGGAATATATTAGAAACTGATGACAATGTATATAACATAGTAGGAAGAAAACCCACATTTGTGTACAGAAATGGACTTAACCTAAAATCCAGGTTAAATAGGATGTATGGCATTACCAAAAGTGAGCATGGCACAACCAAATGTGGTAGATGCAATCAGTGTAGGTTTATTATAGGAAAACAAGTATAATTCTGGACAATATTCACAAGACTAATATCACCTTTTGTAATGGGAATTGTAGAACAAGAAATGTTATATATTTAGCCAAGTGTAAAACATGTCCAAGTTATTATGTAGGAATGACCACACGGTGTTTGAAAAATAGAATTTATGAGCACTGTTATAAGATAAGAAAACAAGATGGAAATAATGCATTATGGAGACATTGTGAAGCTCATAATGAATGTAAGATGTTTGAGTTTGGTATACTAAAACACATACTAGAGAATCCAAGGGGAGGGAACACAAAGAAAAAACTAATGGAAAAGGAGACACGTTGGCAAATAAAATTGAATGCATCAGAAAGCCCAGGGCTTAATGATACCATATCTATAAAACCCATGTTGGATAAAAAGTAAAGTGTTATCTAGGATATTTTTCTTATTAAGGTGTTTATGACAACATAAAAACACAAAAATGTGATGTTAAAGCAGCTATTCACTCTGAAGCTTTTTTAATATATATTTTTTACAGTTTTTAGCTTTATGAGGTTTTAATAGTCAATAATTTTATAATGTAATGTACATATGACATGTGAATATGAATTTATGTTCAAAACAATACAGACATACACAAGGATTTTAAAAAATAAGTTACTAGAGGGAAGGAACAGTTCTGAGGGAATCTAGCACTGTGCACTTTAAATAGCTTTACATGGTTAGTCATTAATTGTTTTTAACTAATTAATGTGATGATGCTATTGGAGAAAGAAGACTATATAATATGTAATTAAGCACTTTCAAATGGTTCTGAGGAAATCTACAGGAGTAGATGAAAGCGCTCAACCAGTTTGTGAAGCTATTTTGTTTTAACAGTTCGTATTAAAGAAGGAATTTTATCATTCAACGCTAAAGTATGCCAGTGCATCTTTATTTTACTGGGACTGTTACAGCTCGTGAGGGGCTGCATTTGTTTTATATTGTTGGACAGGCCAGTGAATTTGATTCAGTTATCTATGGCATGTGTGTCAGGACACAGCAGCCATAGCCAGATGTCTGGCAGGGTATCACATAGGCAGATGTTCAGGGGTGCTTGTCGGAGCACTGCTAGTCATCATGCCCCTGGCAGACATGCCACATCTATATCAACCACACGTATGTTCCAGACTGTCATGGAGGCACAGACATGAATGGAATGGTACACCAGGCAGGGTCTAAGGGCACAGAGGACTCATCACACCTCTGTAACTGACAGCATCTGTGACCTAGCAGGTGCCATTCATAATTACACCGTGGTCATTGATAGACAGTGGGGTGAGACATTGGATCTAATCCACAATGTCATGTCCATGCGTCAGGACAGGGTGGGATGGTTGTGACGGCCACGTGGACATATGCCAGCAACACCAGCAGCTGGAGGTCGCTGTGGATGTCCCACCAGTCACAGCCGTTCCTGTAGTGGCAGTACCAGCCCCAGCACTGTGGGGGGTGCTGTCCACAGACCATCATAGCAGACCACATGCACGTGGCCCTGGCCAGTCCCAGGAGGGACCTGGATCTAGTGGACATCTGTCAGCCTCGGGAGACAGTACTCAATCTGGCTTTGTACCTGATACTGCCTGTAGCACCCCTGGCAGGCACAGGTCCCATGTCCATGACCAGAGACGGTGGACTGCAAACCCTGCCAGGTACAGTCTGCAACAATCTCACAATTCCCTGTATAGGGCAGCCACATGGAGGAACTGTGTGCATGCAGACACACACACATAAACAACAAACCTAGGGCAACTGCATACCTGCACACATGACATCACCAGTGGCCCATAACAGTACTCAGCCCACACACACACACACACACACACACACACACACACACACACACACACACACACATACACACACATGTTGTCAATTGTATGGCTCAGCCTAGGCCTCTGTCAAGCCAACAACACACCCTGGGCATATGATGATACCTGTGCCACTACCTGACATATGTAACATCGATGCAGGGACAGGCTAACATGGTGCTGATGCACAGCATGACTGTACAACAGTGTAGCAATGGAATGATATGTAGCATATTGTCAGCAGTAAAGTGAAATGCTAATATCTTGGAAGGTGTAGCTGTGCAGCCATGATGCATCATAGCTGTAATTAACAATGTTGCATTGTTGTCACCATTATCTATTCTGATTGTGTTGTGTTTGTCCATGTGCCACATGGCTGATGGGTGTAGTGGTGTCAGCAGGCCTTCTACAGTGGACACCAGTATGTGTAGTGGGTGGTACACATGCTATGGCTGGGTATAACACACAGAGACGTTGGTTTGGATGCAGTACAGGTACAAGACTGGACACATGGAGATATGTCCCCATGCAGGTAACACATCTGTTGCACATGTAATGCCACCAAGACAGGATAGGCACAACCACACATTGCTATATATACAGTCTGCAATGTGGATGGCATTGAACATGCTAATAGCAGGGTGTATGTCCCTCTCCCCACTCTACTGTGATCCTCACCTCAGTAACATGTGTGTGCCAATGCTGGTGGCATAGCCCTACCCTTAGGAGGGTGTGAGGCACTCAACCACTGTGAATGGTGTAAACAACAACTAACAACCTGATTAAATGCACTGTACAGTAGTACAGACAGCTATGTGGGGGGATAGACACAACAGTAACTGCAATAATGGCAGATGTGTCCACAACAGCCACATCCAGTGAGTTATAGCAACCCCAGTAGTGCTGCACACCTCTAGAGCATGGAGGAGGGCATTAACACATCTATGACCTGTGAAGGACTATATGTCCACGGGATGGCACCTGTGGAATGTTGGCATTTGCCAAGCAGTCTTGGTGGACACATATTCTGTGAACGGAGGTAGATCTCTTAACAACTACACACATTCCTACATGTGGGATGGTGTACAAAAGCCTGCTATGATCTACATAGGCATTATGCACCTCCTAACCCACATCTACACCTGTCATGATTGGGTAAAGGAGGTATACCAGGTTCAGGTAGTATTGTCTGCCTTTGACAAGTCCAACAGTGGCGGGGTCCCATGTGTTAAGATTACCAGTGACATTGGCCATGGGTTCATTGTTGGTATGTTCCATGTCCCTGCTGACCAGGGTCATCAGGCTACTGGGTGGTAGTTACCAGTTGACATGGTGGATTTTTGGTTGTCCTTGCCTACATTGTTGAATCCATTGTCAGGTGTAGGCCTATTGGATCGTATGAGGGATCCCAACTACTTACTGCGCCTGCACAGGGGGTTCCCCCAAGCATTACATGTCACTTGACTGTACTGCATGATATATTAGTAATGCCGGCTTGACATCCTGCAGGTAGGATGGAGTACTGTTAATATGTACTGCCCTTGTCGTGCAGGGTCCTGGTTATGGGATCTGCTAAGGTTGGTATTGTATTGCAGGCCAGATGTGTTTGGCTGGGGGGGAATACCTATCCATGCCAGATGTCTGTTGTTTGGGTCTCTCAAACCCATTAATAGTACATGTGAACATATATGTTATGGTTTCATTTCCAGTTTCATCTACAGATGTATGTCCATATATACCTATATTGACATATATGTGTTCACCTTTGAAAGGGAGACAATCATTTCTTTGATCTGCAAACTGAAAGGACAAATCCATCATTTCTTACTGCACCATGGTTCAAAACACAGCAGTTCTAAAGGCACCTTTGCTGACTCTCGAACTGCAAGTTGGAATACATATCATAATGCAGAGGGGCATGCCCCCCTGCACCCCCCATCTGGGGGGCTGGACCCCCCACAACCCCCTACTATTATATAATAACTCTGAGTTCACACTACAGTGGAGATAGGCAAATATTCCCCATCCCCACTATAGTGACATCGACACTCAAATTGCCAAATCTACAATGAGCGAATGCATAGTGACATTTGCTCATTGCACATTCGATACATTTACTGCAAGATTGTGCAATGTTGACAACACATATATATATATATATATATATATATATATATATATATATATATATATATATATATATATATATTTCTATAGCTATATGTACATATATAGATATGTTATATCCATTTAAAGTTGAATATATATGCACACAGAAATACATCTACATGGTAGAACACATTCCCTGTAGTATTGTATACCTGGGCTGGATGATATGTATGTGAAAACATCATACGCATGCATATCTGCCATGGCTTAGTGGTAAAGCGCATTGTGTATGGTGTGCAGGGTCCTGGTTTCGAGCCTTGTAGGAGCTGTTATTTTTTTTTTGCTGGGCAGAACACACACCCTTGGATACAGAGTGATTAAGGCACTTTAAAGCAGTTGTGCGTGGGTTTAAGCGATGATAAGCACTGCTAACCTCTGGTTACATTTTGGTTACGTTTTCATACACTCAAATTGCTTAACCTGTGTAGGTAGTGCTTATCTCTGCGCAACTGGTAATAGGCAGCAAGTTTATCCTTCACCTACATTGATAGCATGCCAACAGCATTCTCTGATGTCAGTGTCATCCTTCCATACAGGGCATGTTGTCAGGCATGGTATGGCCATTGTGAGTCACATGTGAAGGCACCACAGGTGGTGCAGGTGTCCATTGGGGAACATAATGGAGGTTAATAGTCTGCATGTATGTGCATATTGGACAGATGGGCAGGGTGACATGCCCTCTTTAGCCCACTGCTATCACTGCATAGTTACTATCAGTGTCCAATATGCAGTGTACTACCCATATATAGGCTGTTGCCTAGGCATGTGTGTGCGTATGACACATGGATTGAGTGTGTGCTCTGGGTAATAGTGGGGTTGCTAACTTGGATTGGATGGCCTTGATGTCGCATGTATGGGTATGACTTTGTACCCCAGCCTCCCAGCTAATTTACATCTGTTATCCCTGTATGGTGGACATTGTGATATATAGTAGGGCCACCATAAAAATAAGAAAAAAAAACCTCCACATTGGCTGTACTGCGAGGTGACTAGCCTAAAATGCATTGCGCCCTACACAGACAGAGAGACACACACAAACCATCCACAACTGTCATGTGTGGATATAGAACCCCTGATCAAGGTCTATATCACACCACAGCATGGAGCTGTTATAGGTCATACCACAGGGATTACAAGAAACTTATTCCCCACAGTTGTATTTCACAATGAATGGCATCAACAGGACTGGCAAAGTAGGGCATTTAAAATGTACTGTGAGGGAGTAGCTTATGATGCATTGCTCCATACACAGGCACTGAAACACACGCAAAACATCCAGAACTGCCATGGGTGGTGATGAAACCCTACCACAGTTCTAAATCACACTACAGCAGTACACAGTTACAGGAAGTGCTACAGATATTACTGGGCTATGACCATTCCAGAGGTGTATTTCTAGGTGAGTGACATCAGCAGCCTTGCCAATGTTGGATATATGAATTCTAAAGAGTGTGTGTGACCTAAAAAGCATTGTTTGTCACTCAGTCAGAGACACAAAGAAACACACACAGTTACCAAGTCTGGGGTGAGAACACCTACTTAATTACTTTATCACACTACACTGTTATAGAACATGCTACGGAGTTTACTGGGTTATGATTTGCCCAGAGGTGTATTTCTAAGTGAGTGACATCAGCAGCCTTGCCAAAGTTGAGTAGATGTATTGTACGGGGTGTGAGTGGCCTAAAAAGGCATTGTTCTCTACTCAGTCAGCCACACACTGATTCACACACTAGCCAGGTCAAGTGTTAAAACACCTATCTAACTACTTTATCACACTATAGCAGTACACAGTTACAGGATGCGCTATGAAGATTACTGGGCAATGATTTCCCCAGAGGTGTATTTCTAGGTGAGTGACATCAGCAGCCTTGCCAATGTTGGCATATGAATTGTACGGGGTGTGAGTGGCCTAAAAAGCATTGCTCTCTACTCAGTCAGACACACACTGATTCACACACAAGCACACAGCTGCCAGGTCTGGGGTTAGAACACCTACCTAACTACTTTATCATACTACAGCAGTACACTGTTATAGGACATGCTACACAGATAACTGGACTATGATTTCCCCAGAGGTGTATTTCTAGGTGAGTGGCATCAGCAGCCTTGCCAAAGATGGTATATGAATTGTACGGGGTGTGAGTGGCCTCAAAAGGCATTGTCTCTACTCAGTCAGACGCACACAGATTCACACACTAGCCATGTCTGGGGTTAGAACACCTACCTAATTGCTTTATCACACTATAGCAGTATGCATTTACAGGACACGCTACAGAGATTACTGGGCTATGATTTCCCAGGAGGTGTATTTCTAGGTGAGTGACATCAGCAGCCTTGCTAAGGTTGGTATAGGAATTGTACGGGGTGTGAGTGGCCTAAAAAGTATTGCTCTTTACTCAGTCAGACACACACACACAAGGCCATTTATATTGCATGTGTGGATCACGTCCAGGTAATTTGTACTGTGGTGCTGACCTTTGTGTTGTACACCGACAGGTAGCATGCTATGTCTGCAGGGTATACATCGGTCATTTGACATTGACTGTTGCTACATTTCTGCATTGTGGGGGGGGGGCACCTGACTGTTTCTACATTTCGAAACAGGTTTGGGGGGCACACCTGACTGTTACTATAAGTGTACATAGGATGGTGGGGCACACCTTACACTTTTACACATTTGCTAGGACTGTACTGGTATGTCGGGTACACCATTTCAGTCTGTAGTCTTACCTATCGTGCTGGCTGGAGGCATACCAGTGTACTACAGATCTTAGCTTTAACTACCTACATATTAGTTTCTGACTGCTTAGCCTTCACAACTTACATCCAACTGGCTGGCCTGCTGTAGTCTGTCTGTGTAGGCCTGGGGTAGGGGTTATCCATACGGCTCATTCAGAGGACATAGTACATTATTTATTTGTGTTTGTCTACACCTATCCTGCTGGCTGTGACTGTTGTTGGGTATGTGCCCCCCCTAACTGGCATGTGTGAGTCACTTACCTTGTGGGTGTCCTGGTATTGAGAGTGATGCTGCAGGGCTGCCTATGTCGGATGCACATAGTACACTCCCGGTACATGGGTGAGCATAGGTAGTGTCATGTTTGGCATCCCTTTTACTGTATGTGTGAGTCAGAGAGAGGTGTCATTCCCTGAGTCCCTACTGTGTCAGTGCATGTGCTATGCGTTGCCTCTTTGTGAAGGCCAGGGCATGCTGGGCACACCTCCTTCTGCCTACTGGGGCAGGCTCAGGTTATTCCTCCTCTGAGTCACTCTGTGCCTGTGCAGGCCTTGATACTGGTGGGGGGCTGTGTGGCCCTGCCCCATGCTGTTCCTGCTGCAGCTGTTTCCGCAGGATCATATTGTGTAGCTTGGCACATACAAGGACAATTTGGGTACATGTAGTTGGTGAGTACTGCAAGGCTCCACTGGATGTGCCCAGGCACCAGAACCATGACTTGAGCATCCCAAACACACACTCTATTATGATTCATGTTTGTGCGTGTGCCTCATTATGGAGTTCTTGTTCGGGTGTGTGTGCATTTCTGATGGGTGTCATCAGCCATGGCTCCAATGCGTATCCAGCATCCCCCACTAGGTGACCGTGTGGGATGTCCCCATTGGCAAATGTCTGGTACCGCTGCATCAGATGCCAGATGTGGGAATCGTGGTAGCTTCCAGAGCAGCCAGTACACATATTCATTATTATGCCCTGGGCATCGCACATGACCTGGCAGTTGATGGAGGGGAAGCCCTTGCGGTTGATGTAGATCCTACCCCACTCAACTGGTGATGTTTTAATGCATATGTGCATGCAGTCTATTGCACCCACTACCTCAGGGTATTCTGCTATTTGGTGGAAGAGATGCATATTGCTGGCGAACTCCTCACGGGTGATGGGTAAATATACGGGCTCACCAACATGTGCTGACATGGCATCCAGGAACTGGTGAAGTACCCTGGATGCTGATGCCTGTGAATTCCCCATCATATCTCCAGTTGGCCTTTGTAAAGTACCTGTAGCTAGTATTCCTAGGCCTACACATACCTTGGTATCCACTGGGATGGGTTCCCCTCTGTTAGTTCTGTGTGTCAGGTGTGGCGGGCACAGCTCAACAATTTGCTGTAGGAGGTCAGTGTCCACCCTATAGCACTCCACTATCTCCAGTTCATGTAGCCCTTGGTAGGTTACCCTGGGTCTGTACACTCTTCTCCATCTCCTCACTGTGGGTTGCTCAGCAACATTCACATCCTCAATATCCTCAGCCTCTTGCACATGCTGGTTTATGATAGCAAAAGCTTTCATTTTGTAATATTTTCCCATCTGTATACACCGGTGGTGCAGAGTATTTGGGAAAAACAATGGGGAAGGTGTTTGCATAGTTTATAGTGATGTGCTGGGCTGGTCTGCTGCCTGTGTAATTGGCTGATTCTGGTACATTTCACCTGTCAGCTAAGCTAGTTCCCCTTGATTACCTTCCTACTGCTGTTTTCCCTTCCTATTGCCTCCCTTTTTAAGCCTGTGTGTGCGGCGTGCAAACGAAGTGCTCAAATGTGCACAGAGCTGCTTTTTCCTGGTTTAACTTCCCTTTTCTTCCTGTAAAACCCGGTGCATGGCACGCACACCCACTTACACTTTGTAAAGAGTGCTAGGCAGGTTTAGACACACCCCTAGCTTAGCTGTGCTAAGCTAGGAGCAATCCCGAACCACAGGTCTCCAATTCACTTACAGTATGCCTGACACACAGCCCGATTTGTCATCTATATCCTAGTCTTGCACCCAGCTATTTATACTCTTACACTCTTGGGACCTGCCTCACACCCTGAGAAAATCTTTGATTCACTAACTTTTCCCTCATTTGCATAGGATTGCCTGCTAATGCATAGTTACATGTCCCACACTGAGCCTCCTCCCTTAGCAACCATTACTCACTGGCCAGGTTGTCTTCGGCCAGCCAGTGACTTGCATGGCAGAATACTGATTTTAGTTAGAATGTTAATTTTAGGTTTATTTTATTATTTTCCCCCAATCCCGTTTGTGCACCGCTGCCCTATGCTTAAACAGGTGAGATCGGTTAAAAAAAAATAAAAAGTTGTTTATTTTTTTTTAAACAGTTTGCAATGTCAATGGCCTTCTACTTGACCATTGGCATGCTTTCTTGATTATATGCAGCCTTTATTTGGAACTGCCATAGCTCCATTTTGTAGATTGCAGAAATGTGCTCAGTTACTAACCGAGTACATTTCTGCACACTGCACTCATCCTGCATGGACAGCTGCCAGCTTCCTGGATCACATATTACCCTCATTTGCATGGTTTTCACCTGCAAATGAGGGTTATTTGCATACAGGAGCTCAGTCCGTGCAGGATTAGTCTAAGAGCTCACGTGCACGTCCCGGGAGCTCGTTCCTGGATCGCACATTGGCCATCTTGCCGAAAATAGCTCTCTGACAAATCCTGCATGTTCTACAGGGCTTTGTAAATCCGAGGGATTGTGTTATAACCAAGGTAGTGAATTTTATTGAGTTTTTAGAAAGAACAGAGGTTGAAACTTTGATAGATTCCTGAAGCATAAAATTATCCTTGTCAAAGGTCTCCTCACTATGTATACATAGACTAGCAACAACCAAAAAATGGAAGTAATATACATTCATGATGTCAGAAAAGAGAATCCCCTTGTGCATGTAGAAATTCAGACAGTTTCAGGAAACTGTTAAATCCCATGTCTGTAACTGCCAAATTGACTCATGATATGATGTAATATTAGGGAAAAATTTCCCAATTTTAAAGTGCTGTGAAAAATGCTGGAGGATGGACAATCTTGAGCCCCCGAATTCTTAAGAGCTTGGACGGAGTGCAAGATGAGTGCAAGAGCCCACACAGGCAATATGTCTGCCGTGCGATCCAGGAACAGCCAGCAGGGGCGTGCACGAGAGCTCCAGCACTAATCCTGCATGGACTAAGCCCTGGTATGCAAATCACCTCATTTGCAGGAGAAATCCATGTAAATTAGGTGAATTTGCAATCCAGCAAGCTTGCAATAGTCCGTGCAAGACTAGTGCAATCTGCAGAAATGTACTCGGTTAGTAACCGAGTACATTTCTGCAAAATCAAAAATGGAACTATGACAGCCCCAAATAAAGGCTGCATATCACTGAGCAAGCATGCCAATGGCCAAGTAGAGGGCCACTGGCATTGCAAACTGTTTAAAAAATAAAAAAAATCAACTTTTATTTTTTATTTCGCCGGTCTCGGCTGTTTAAGTATAGAGCAGCGGCGTGCAAACGGGATCGGGGAGGGGGGATAAGAAAATAAACTTAAAATGAGCATTCTAACTAAAAGCAGTATTCTGCCATGCAAGTCAATGGCAGGCATAAGACAACCTGGCCAGTGAGTAATGGTTGCAAAGGGAGGAGGCTCAGTGTGGGACACGTAATTATGCATTAGCAGACAATCCTACGCAAATGAGGGGAAGGATAGTGAATCCCAGATTTCCCCAGGATGTGAGACAGGCCATAAGACTGTAAGAGTATAAATAGATGGGTGCAAGACTAGGATATAGATGACATCATGGGGGGTGTCAAGCATATTGTAAGTGGATTGGTGCCCTGTGGCTTGGTATTGCTCCTAGCTTAGCACAGCTAAGCTAGAGGTGTGTCCAAACTGCCTCGCACTCTTTACAAAGTGTAAGCAGGTGTGCACATTTGAGCACTCCGTTTGCATGGCGCGCACATGGGCTTTAACTGGGAGGAAATGGGAAGGGGAAAACACAGTAGGAAGGTAATCAAGGAGAACTAGCTTAGCTGGCAGGTGAAATGTATCAGAATCAGCCAGTTACACAGACAGCAGACCAGCTCAGCCCAGAACACTACTATAAACTAAGCAAACACCTTCCCCTCTGTTTTTTCCACACTCTACACCACTGGTGTATACAAGCAGGGAAATTTTAAAAAACAAACCTACAAAATGAGAAGGGCTGCAGCAGGCAACATAGAATAATGTGCAAGAGGCTGAGGGTGGTGAGGATGTGAATGTTGCCAAACAACCCACAGTGAGGAGACGGAGAAGAGTGTACAGACCCAGGGTAACCTACCAAGGGCTACATGAGCTGGAGATAGTGGAGCACTATAGGGTGGACAGAGACCTCCTACAGCAAATTGTTGAGCTGTGCCTGCCACACCTGACACACCAAACTGGCCAAGGGGAACCCATCCCAGTGGATACCAAGGTATGTGTAGGCCTAGGTATACTAGCCACAGGTACCCAAAAGCACAACTGGGGATATCATGGGGATCTCACAGGCATCAGCATCCAGAGTATTCCACCAGTTCCTGGATGCAATGGCAGCACATACCAGTGACCACGTATATTTCCTCAACACATGTGAGGTGTTGACCAGAAATATGCATCTCTTCCACCAAATAGTAGAATACCCTGGGGTAGTGGGTGCTATAGACTGCACGCACATATGCATCAAAGCACGACCTGGTGAGCAGGGTAGGGCCTACATCAACCACCGGGGCATCCCCTCCATCAACTGCTAAGTTGTATGTGATGCCCGGGGCATTATAATGAATGTGTGTGCTGGCTGCCCTGGAGGCTATGATGATTCACACATATGGCATCTGACACAGCTGTACCACAGATTTGCCAACGTGGACATTCCCTATGGTCACCTAGTGGGGGATGCTGGGTATCCACTGGAGCTGTGGCAGATGACACCCATCAGAAATGCACACACACCTGAACAACAATGCCATAATGAGGCACACGCACGGGCCAGACATATAATAGAGCGTGTGTTTGGGATGCTCAGGTCATGGTTCTGGTGTCAGGACACAACTGGTGGAGCCTTGCAGTATTCACCAGCTACATGTACCCAAATTTTATGGTATGTGCTATGCTACACAATATGATCCTGCGGAAACAGCTGTAGCAGGAACAGCACGGGGCAGGGCCACACAGCCCTCCACCATTGCCAAGACACAGAGTGACTCGGAGGAGGAACAACCTGAGCCTGCCCCAGTAGGCAGAAGGAGGCATGCCCAGTATGACCTGGCCATGACAAAGAGGCAATGCATAGCATATGCACTGACACAGTAGGGACCCAGGGAATGACACCTCTCTCTGACTCATACAGACAGTAAAAGAGATGCCAAACATGACACTACCTGTGCTTGACCATGTATAGGGAGTGTACTATGTGTATGTATCCAACATAGGCAGCCCTCCAGCACCATCGTCAAGTCTGGCACACCCTCAAGGTAAGTCAATCAACCTACCAATTGCCAAATGGAGTAGAATGTGTTGTTACCTGTAGCTATGGTATGGATGTGAGCATACAAGGTAGTTGGGAGGGTGAATGTTATGGCAGCAGACAGTAGACACCCATAGTGGCACCATGACATCTGTAACACATACTGGAGTCACCATAGTAGCCAGTACTACACAGGGTGACAAAACCCACTGCAGAAAATGGGCTGAGCAACATGTTCATAGGTTCATAGGTTGATACTAGGCTATCTGCCCTAGGGCATTTATAAGCCTAGCCAGAGTGTGTTTGGCTTTCGCCACCCTTTTAGATTAGTTGACTGTGCCTCTGTATAGTAGGTCACAGAAGGTAGCCCTTTTAAGGTTAGCTTACTGTGCCTCTGTCTAGCAGGGACACAGAAGAGATCCCAGGGGTAAACTTACGGTCTCCCATCCACTCGTCAAGATTTCTCTTGAAGAGGGTTATTGAGGGGCTCTGCCTAACATGGATTGGGATTTTGTTCCAGAGTGAGAGGAGCCTCTGGGATATGAATCTGTCCCTCCAGCATGTCCTATTTATTTCTGTGCTAAGGTTTGAGTCTCTGGATCATGTATCTCTAAGGGATTTGGATTTCCTGATGTGGAGCATGTCCATTAGTTCTGGGTTGGACATGGCTTTATACGTCAGGCACAGATCGCCTCTGAGTAGGCAGTAAGCAACTGAGTAGAGCTGGAGTTTTTTTAGACTAACTGCATAGGGCATCTGTTTGAGACCCTTGATCCTCTTGGTGAGGTACTTTTGGGGTCTTTCCAGTTGCTGCAGGTGTCGGGTAAGGTACATTCCAATGGGGCATTGTATTCAATTATGGGCCTGATGAGTGATGAGTAGAGAGGCACAATGACCTCTCTTGATCTGGATGTGAACCCTTTCATGATAATGTGGGCTATACAGAAGGTCTTTCTAACCACTTTGGCCACTTGATTGTCAAAGGAGAGATTACTATCAACTTGGGTCCCCAAATCCCTAATCACTTCTTCTGTACTTAACGGATTACCACCTATGTGGTAATTTGTGGGCACTTTGTTTTTCCAAAATGGGATGACTATGCACTTTTTGGCATTTTGCTTTAGGCCATGGCTCTGGCACCAGTTATCCGTCTCTGTGAGACCCTTTTGGAGGATGCTTGTGTCAGCCAGAGATTCGATTATGACACCCAGTTTGCAGTCATCTGCGAACTTGGTCAGCCATAGTCCTCCCGTGTTAGCCTGTACCTGAGAGAAATATATACCGAACGAGAGGTCCCAGGACTGAGCCTTGTGGTACGCCACTTGGTTTAGAGTCTGACATGGCACCTGTGATTCTGACCATGTGGGTTCTATCCCTAAGCCAGTTTGCAAACCATCTTGTGACATAGGGCTTGATATTTAAGCTGGTGAGCTTATTTATGATGCCCGAGTGGGGTATTGTGTCGAAGGCTTTTGCGAGGTCCAGGTAAGCTGTGTGGACTACCTTCCCTTCATCTATGGCCTTGGTAACTGTTTCAAAGAAGTCGACCAGGTTCAAGAGGCAAGATCTGCCCTTAACAAGGCTGAATTGGGTAGGGTCCAGTGTCTGGAGGTTGCCAATGTCATTGTTTATGAGTTCCATGATGATACGCTCCATAGCTTTGCAGACCAGGCTAGTCAGGCTTATAGGGCAATAGTTTCCGGGGTTCGTTGTGGCACCACCTTTGTGGAGCGGGACCACTGTTGCTGTACACCATTCCTTGGGTACATATCCTGTAGTAAGGCTGAGACTGAACAGTGACTTTATGTGAGGGTTCAGTTCTTCTTGGAGCTCATGTAAGACGCAGCCCGGGACACTGTCCAGTCCCATTGATGCTGTGTTTTTTGCTTTGGAGAGGGCAGCTCTCACCTGTGCATCTGTGATGTCAGGGAGGCTACACTCTGTTGGGATAGACATTTGCTCTTTTGGGGGGGGGGGGGAGAAGTCTGCACTGAACCTGTCTGCCAGGATGTTGCCAATGTCTGTGGGTTCAGTGTATTTTTTGTCATTTTTCACTAACTCAGACCATATCTGGGAGTGTCCATAAGACCCACACATGCCAGTCAGGAAGGTGCACATACCCAACAACAGTTTTAGCCAGCAGGACAGGTGTAGACCAACACAAACACATGCTGTACTATGGCCTCTGAATGAGCCCTATGGGTAACCCCTCCCCCAGGCCTACACAGACAGACTACAGCAGGCCAGGCAGTTGGATGTAAGTTGTGAAGGCTAGGAAGTCAGAAACTATTATGTAGGTAATTAAAGCTAAGATCTGTAGTACACTGGTATCCCTCTAGCCAGCACGATAGGTAAAACTACAGACTGAAATAGAGTACCTGACATACCAATACAGTCCTAGCAAATGTGTACAAGTGTTAGGTGTGCCCCCCATCCTACTTATACTTATAGTAACAGTCAGGTGTGTCCCCCCACTCCTGTGAAGAAATGTAGAAACAGTCAGGTGTCCCCACCTGCTATGCAGAAATGTAGCAACAGTCAATGCCAAATGACTGATGGATAACCTGCAGACACAGCATGCTACCTGTTGGTGCACAATACAAAGGTCAGTACCACAGTACAAACTACCTGTACTTGATCCACACATGCAATACAGATGACCATACTGGGCATGATCACACACTTAGAGGAATGAAGGCAATGTCAGTCAACAACATACTGAAAAGTCATACTGGGAATGCTCACACACTTAAACACATAAAGGCCATGTCTGCAAACACCAGTGGACTAGACATATCCAGCAGTCGCAGTTCTTAGTGCAGACACATGTCAGTATGCACCACCCCTGCCTTGCACAGACAGTGGATAGGAATACAGACATATATGTAAGGACAACACACTATAATAAGCCAAAGGTGGCACATAGATGTGTGGAAGAGGGTCACCATGACAAGGACCCATCTGGGACTGTCCCACCTAGCACACAGCCAAAGGGCCACAAACACATGAGGTGCAGATGTCACTCACTGCAGATGCTAGCCATCAGCATCTGTCAGCATGACAAACTATGTGGTGCTCGTGCCAGCTGTGCAACATGACTGTACAAGGAAGTAGTCATCTAGTAGCTGTATACACGTACTTGTGACATATGACCCAGTGTGTGCCCGCATGTGGCATGTCAACCCCTACATGAATGGGTTATGGCCCATGCACACACCGCCCTCCCCATTGTAGTATTATGACAAGCCTGCTGAGGTCATCCAATGTGAAATATACCTTTGTGAGAGCTGTAGCTCAAGAATCTCTATGGTGCATCCCATAACTACATACGGCTGCAGTGATTAATTAGGTAGTAGTTCAAACCCCAGACTTAGCAATTGTGTGAGTATGTGTTTGTGTGTGTCTGTCTCTGACTGTGTAGACAGCAATGCTTTTTAGGATACTCACGCTCCATACAATTCATATACTGAACTTTGGCAAGGCCGCTGATGTCACTCACCTAGAAATACACCTCTGAGAAAATCATAGCTCAGTAATCTTCGTAGTGCGTCTTGTAACTGCGTACTGCTGTAGTGTGGTAAAGTAGTTAGGTAGGTGTTCTAACCCCATATTTGGCAACCATGTGTTTGTGCGGGAATCTGTGTGTTTGACTGAGTAGAAAGCAATGCTTTTTAGGCTATTCACACTCCGTACAATTCATATACTCAACCTTGGCAAGGCTGCTGATGTCACTCACCTAGACGTACACCACTGGGAAGAGTGTAGCCCAGTAATCTCCGTAGAGCGTCCTGTAACCACGTACTGCTGTAGTGTGATTTTGAACTGTGGTAGGGTTCCATCTCCACCCATGGCAGTTCTGGATGTTTTGTGTGTGTTTCAATGTGTGTGTATGGAGCATTGCATTATAGGCTACTCACTCACTGTATATTTCAAATGCCCTACTGTGGCAATCCTGCTGATGTCATTCATTGTGAAATACAACTTTGGGGAGAAAGTTCCTCAATAATCTCTGTGGTGTGACCTGTAACTACTCCATGCTGTAGTGCGATATAGGCTTTTGCCAAGGGTTGGATACCCACATATGTCAGTTGTGGCTGGTTTGTGTGTGTATCATTATCTGTGTAGGCAGCAATGCATTTTAGGCTAGTCACTTGCAGTACAGTTGAAATGCCCTAGTTTGGTAATCCTGCTGATGTCATTCATTGTGAAATACACCTTTAGGGAAACACTTCTGTGGTGTGTCCTATAACAACTCCATGCTGTAGTGTGATATAAACCTTGGTCAGGGGTTCTATGCCCACACTTGACAGTTATGGATGTTTTGTGTGTGTCTCACTGTCTGTGTAGGGAGCAATGTATTTTAGGCTAGTCACTCACAGTACAGTTGAAATGCCCTACTTTGGTAACTCTGCTAATGTCATACATTGTGAAATACACCTTTGGGAAAAAAGTACACCAGTAATGTCCATGGTGCGTACTGTAACTGCATAGTGTTGTAATATGATAAATTAGTTAGGTAGGGGTTCTACTCCCAGACATGACAGGTGTGTGTGTGTGTGTGTGTGTGTGTGTGTGTGTGTGTGTGTGTGTGTGTGTGTGTGTGTGTGTGTGTGTGTGTGTGTGTGTGTGTAACTTGCATCCTGTGTAGAGGTGGCTGTGTGTGTGTGGCCAATGTGAAGGGAGTTTTGCTCAGTTCTTTTATGGTGGCCCTACTATATATCACCATGTCAAACATACAGGGATAACAGATGTAAATTAGCTGAGAGGCTGGGGTGTAAAGGCATACCCAGACATGTGACATCAAAGCCAGCCAATCACAGTTAGCAGTCCCACTATTACTCAGAGCACACACACACACACACACACACACACACACACACACACACACACACACACACACACACACACACACACATATAATAGGCCCACCATATAAGAAATTTGCAAAACCCGCTCCACAATGAGTCCAATTGTTACACACTCACAGCTACTTCCACATAGGATACAAATGACAAACACACACACACTCACACACACACACACACACACACACACACACACACACACACACACACACACACACATGCCTAGGCAACAGCCAATAGGTGGGTAGTATACTGCCTATTGGCTACTGATACTAACTCTGCAGTGATAGCAGTGGGCTATAGAGGGCATATCACCCTGCCCATCTGTCCAATATGCACATACATGCAGACATGCACCCATGCATGTCTGAACTGGCACCCTGTGTGTTCGTGTGTGTGTGTTGTATGGTGCATCTGACTACATCCACACTCACTACAACCTCCCTGTTACAGATGCACATAACACATGCAGACAGTGCCCCTCTACCATGTTCCCAAATGGACACCTGCACCCCCTGTGGCACCTTCTCATGTGACTTCCAATGGACATACCATGCCTGATAACATGCCCTGTATGGACAGATGACACTGACATCAGGGACTGCTGTTAACATGCTCTCAATGTAGGTGCAGGGTAAGCCTGCTGCCCATTACCAGTTCCTGCCACAGGTGGGCAAGGCTGGCACATCCAATGATAATCTGTGTTCACAACATGGGCCAGACACCCCAGGTACAGTTCCACATGTCACTGTACATGCATGTGGGAGGTGTGCACATCCCAGACACCATCCATGTCATGGAGGAAGGAACATATACATGGCAAGTGATGCACAGCATTGGCCACACACAATAGTCATGCAGGTGACTGGATGGGGGATGCAATACCCACCTGTGTGGGCAAATGCAGAAACTACAGGCCTGAGACACAATGCAGACCATTATCATATGGCCTGATGTCAAGGTATACCCATCCTCTACCCTTGGACAGCCTGCTGGCACAGTTGACCACCACACACCCGTGCAGACATGCACCCATGCATGTCAGAACTGGCACCCTGTGTATTCGTGGGTGTTGTATGGTGCATCTGACCACATGCACACTCACTACAACCCCCCAGGGCATGCTGAAGCATGATGTTTGATGTCTGAAGCCTCATCATACTCTATGCCCAAACAACCTCCTTATGACCCATGTGGTGCATGTGATACCTGCACATTGATGTGTTGTAGCAATCCCACTAGTGATGAGTTGCACTCCTGGCCCTGCCAAATGTGTCAATGTGTGTGAGTGTGCCTGTGTTGATGCTGGCATCTGTTCATGTCGACAGGCACATGTACATCACCTACCATATATCTAGTGTATCCCTGTTACAGATGTCACTCACCAACACATATATGCCCTGAGTGCTCCACAGCAGGTAACCCATATGGTGCATCCAATAACTGCATCAAACTGTAACAGCACTACATAGTTGTTGGGGGTTTGATACCCTGTGCTGGTAGGTGTGTGACACAAACATGCTTCTGTTTTACTCTACCACCCCTCCCTGACATGTATATGCCTCTGTCTGCCTCCCCCACTCCCTCTCTGGTGGATTTGGAGACCCACACCTGCTATGCTTAGGCAGCAGCATGTGTATTTTAAGTGATGTTCATGATCATCTGATAGCCTCTGCATGAATTGCAGCACTCCCCTAGCTGATTGCATGTAGAACAGCTGTGGTAACAGTCCCATAGCCAATTGCATGGAAACACACTCCAATACATACGAACAACATGGTGGTGTTGGCCCTTTTCAGTCACTGTGAGCAGGAACTCGATCTGTTGTTTGGCAAACAGCATCTCAGATGGATTGGGGATTTACCTCTAACAACATACACTGTGGAAAGACGGCAACAAACAGGAGTGGGATGTGCCTGACCTGACTACAGACTATAAGTGTTGCTATACTGCATGTGGTGTAATGTTGGTTTAACAGTGTTTGTCTGGATATGCCTGTCGTACATGTCGCAATACCTGCCATGTCAGTTCCATGTATATGAGGGATCCCCATTCGCAGGGTCATCCACAGACTGGGCAGTTTTGGGCCTTTGGTTTCATGTGTCAGCTACTGTGCAATTATCTGTGGAATGCAGAAGGTAGTGTGAAGATTGCAGTCAGTAGATGGTGACAGCCAGGAGAGTTACTGACGTCATATCCCTCACAGGACATATGGTGCAACAAACCCTGCTCTGACAGTATATGTATGAAGGTATTACAGCAACATGTCAATATTGGCCCTGTGTTTGTGCCTCCAGCCACAACTGTCAACCTTTGTACATATATCATGCAGTAGGAGATGCATATGTTCTGTACACCATAGTCATTGACAACTGATAACAAGCCGGTGAGATATCAGACTGCTACACATGTTATGTATAGTAGAGGTTATATTTGAGGACATAGCCTGAGCATTATGTGGTTGTGTGTACAGTACTGAGGTATGTGTAAGTCTGGTAATTGTCGACAGTGTGTGTATAGTGAATATGTACCTTGGCCTGTGTAGAGACTGTGGTAGATGTCATTGTTCCTGGTCCTGTTCTATCTGATGTTACATGCTGCTCCACTGTATGTCACCCTATCAGCTTACAAGTTTGTAAAGGCAAACACACACATGTCCCATACCACAAACAGGCATCGGACTACACTGTCTAGCAGCCCAGTATATGTAGGGGTGTTGTGTGAGTGTCTCATATGAGGATGGTGTAGGTCAGATAGTCCATATACTGTAATAGTACGCTAGCTTACCATATGTGGCTGTGGCTGTGTTCACATTGGTTGTGGTTATGCACTTTCACACAGGTGTCTGTTACTCTGTGATGTGACATGCCTGTAGAGCCTGCTATCTGTGCAGGTACATGTATATTCCCACATGGGAGATGTAGCCCAGTGTTGAGTCAGTCTGCCTGTAGCTTGCACTGTGCTTTGTTACATGCCTAGCAGATTACTGTACTCATCCAGTGAGATGTCATATCCAAATACTTCCAGATGTACTTCCGCCGGGCCACCATGACAGTCATGTATGTCAGACAAAGCAGTGGGATGCTGTTCAGATGTATGTTACTAACTAGTGACTAGTATGTGGCCATGGCACCTCTGTACCAGTGGTTATTATGTGTCAGGACAGACAGGGGTGTATGAATGCATAACCTATGGGGGCAAATGTATACCAGTATTTATGTGTTATATCCATCTACATGACTGTTAACATCCACATTGACAGGCCTGATCCACATGTCTTGCATGAAGGTGTTCTGTGTATACCCTGGACTGACCAGCGTGTGTCAGACTGTCCACATATATTGGGCATATTGCAGCTGTAGTCCACAGGGGCGTTACTGTGCTAGCAGTGGTACTGTACTATGATGACCTTAGGATGTCTGTCAGTAGCCAATGGCGCAAATGTCCACAGCAGATGTGGCCTCCCACACACACCATGTCTGTGAAGACGATCCCTATTACAGTAGCAATAGTCTACAAATATACCTGCCATACATACATGACATCCCCTTGCACTGAAAGGTTGGGACTACTGGGGCTGAGGTAGGGCTCTACTCCATGTGCAGGGCATATGTCAAACATATATGTATATATCATTATACATATATCCATATAGATATGTACACATATACATATCTTGCTTACTGTATGACAACAGTTTTACACATATGTGCCTGTGTTCCAGACTCTGTCCTCCACCTACATACCTGGCTTTGCACATGTGACATGCTGTCAGAGTTTATGCAGTGGGCTGTGTGTATGTCATGCTGTCATTCCTGCCATCCTTCCACTGCTGTTGTGTCCTCCACACATACTGGTGTGTTGGGGCAATATATGTGTGGGCTTCACCTACACAATACGTGTGCCCTAATGCACTGCAGACGGCAGTGTACATAACCGTGGTATATGGCCCAGTAGTAGTGAGTGTAAGGGGGGTGCACCATGACTAACCTCGGCTGTTACAACATGTGTGGGTATCTGGGGTAAGCTGCCTTAAGGTATCTGGATGTACATTACCATACATTCCACCATGGGTAAATGCAGGCCTACTGCCTCCTGCCATACAGAATGTTCTGTTTGTCAGTGTGATTATGATGGTGTCAGTTATGCCTTGGCATGTAACAGATACATCCCATTGTGTCAACTGGGGTCTGTACCCCCTAGGGATTGTGTACAGAGTGTAGATAGAAGCTGCTGACCTATACATCTGCATTACGTACTGTTGATTGTCTGGTATGCTGTGGGCCAGTCTGTTATTACTATTGTACTACTAGAAGGCCTCAGCCCGGACAGCAACATATGTCAACCTTTCCAAACTACTGTCTCAGTATAACTGTTTCACAGTTGCATTATACTGTTCATATGGATGTCAGTGTCTAAACGGCTATATGACATGGCATATACAACTGTCATAGTACAAAAATATAGCTTTCACATTCATTTCTGGGTACCTGTGTGTGGTATTATACCCTTTGATATCTCTGTGGGTGTGTGTTGCAGGCTATGAATGTCATTCCTATGGGTGGCTCATACAGTCTCCAGTTGGTAAGGTGGTGATTGTAGGAATACTTGCTGCTCAATATTGTGTGCACGTACTACATATGTTTCTTACTGTACATATCTCTGTGTGTGTATGTGTACTTACATATATATATATATATATATATATATATATATATATATATTTATATGTATATATACCTGTATCTGCATATATCTGTCTGTGTATATGTATCCTAGGGATGGCCATGTCGTGTGTTGTCCTGGTTATGGGATCTGCAACACTTGTTACTGTATTACAGGGGGGACGTGCTTGACTGGGGGGGACTATACCTATTCGTACCAGATGTATATTGTGTAGGGTCTCTCAACACCATTAACAGTGCATGAGGACATATATGTTTTTGTTATATCCCCATTGTTATCACCAGATGTCTGTCCGTACACACCTATATATGTAAATGTATATATCTGCTGACATATAAATGACCTGCTGTATATATTTACGCATGTAGATGTAGACATATATATCCATAGATGTAGGCATTTGCATGTATATATGTTCATATGTATTTATATATGCATATATATATATATATATATACATCTATATATCAATATGTTGTACCTGTTTAGACATTAATATATTTACTCACACACATACATCTATATGTTGCAGTACATTCTCTGTACCGTTGAATGACTAGTCTGGATGATATGTTTGTGAAAACATCAGGGTTATGTATATCTGCCATGGTTTAGTGGTAAATCACTTTGTTTATGATGTGCAGGGTCCTGGGTATGAACCTTGCAAAGGCAGTTTATTTTGTTCTGGTCAGAACACTCCTGCTTACCCCCACTCTAACCTCTTCAAAAGGAAATTAAAAAGGATTGATAGGAAAGTGGTGAAAAAGGGACACAAAGAGGGTAAGACAGTAAAGGAAATTGCTAAGAGTGTGCAGGAAGGGTGTAGGAAAGGCCCATAGCTGCCCATTTCTGCTACAGCAACAGCTGTGCATATGCACTTAATTTGGAGGTAGAGTTGGACCCTCAAATCCCTGGGAGAGGGGTGAGGACAACATGAATTCATTGTGATGCCAATTAGACCAAATTACATGTGTCCAGTGGACACATGTGCGAAATGGACAGCCATGAATGGAACGAGATTGTTTTGTGGGAACAGACTGCCCTTCCATTATCTTTTCAGGTGGCAGTGGGTTGTTGGGGAGGGGTTGTAGGTATATTTGGGGAGGGAGGTTGGGTAGGTTTACAGACATGACACACAAGACACATACAGGGGTGGTATATGACACATGTGCGGGATAAATACCTTGATGAGGAGGGGTGTTGGGATATCAGAAGCCCACAAGCCCCCTAGTGGTAACAGTGGGACTGAGGTCCCCACCTCTGGGCAGTCACCATGGTGTCACCGCAGTGCCATACTCTTGTGAGATATGACTGCAGACCATCCTCCTGCTGACACATGTACACCTAAAACACAAATTTATAACATAATGGAGACAAACATTGTTACTGACAGCTGAAATGAATCATAGCTGCATGACTACACTACCTGACATGTATGCATTACACATTACCCCTGACAACATCTTACACTGCAGTACATTGCAGCACTCTATAACAGTCACCATGTGCATCAGAACCATATTAGCCTGTCCCTGCATCAATGTTATGGATGACAGGGATGTGGCACAGGTATCATCATATGCACAGGGTGTGTTGCTGGTTTGCCAGAGGCCGAGGGTGATCCATACATGTATTACCATGTGTGTGAGTGAGGGGTTTGGTTCATTGATTTGGGCATGGTGATGTGGTGTGTGTCGGTATGGGGTCACCCTAGGTGTGATTGTATAGTGTGTGGGTATGCATGTACACAGTCCTGCCATGTGGCCGCCCTATAAGTTGTTGCTGGACAGCTACAGATGATACCTGGCAGGGTGTGCAGTTCAGTGCCTTCAGTCACGGACACACTGACTGTGCCTGCCAGGGGTTCCATGGGCATGTGCAGGTACAGACCTTGAGGTGCTACTCTCCCCCGATGATGACAAGTGTCCACTGGAACCATGCCCCACTTGGGACTGGCCATGGCCATATGCACGAGTCCTGCTGTGGTGTGGTGTGGACAGCACCCCCAGTCATGTGCTGGGGCTGGTACTGCCACTACAGGAGCGGCTTGGTGTCCTGGCATGTCCACATTGACCACCAGCTGCTGGTGTTTCTGGCCTACGTTCAACCAGCCATCACACCACTCCCACCACATGTTCAAGCACGGACATTCCATGGTTGAGGAGGCCCACCAACTCATCCCACCATATATATGCATGACCTCGGTATGTTCACAGAGGGCAGCAGCAATGTCATGGAGGGTGCCACTTACAGATGAGAAAGCAGCCCTCTGCAGCTTCAGGCCCTGTCTGGTGTACATGTCCATACGTGCCTGTGCCTCCATTACGGCCTGAAACATGCTCCTGTTGTAGCGCCTCTGCCAGGAGCATGATGACCAGCGGCCCTCCCACGAGCACCACTGTACATCTGCCGATGTGGTGGCCTGCCGGACATCTGGCTATGCCGACTGTGACCCGACACAGTTAGCATGGACACCGCACTTTCCTGGTCACTGGCACCAACCACCAACTGTCCCTCTGCTATGGCCACGTGTGATGGGGTTTGTAGGGGCATTGTAATGGTGTGCGGGCTTGGGGTGGCTAGGAGGGTGATGACACATGTAGGCACAGTTTCGGCCACTGACAACCCCACCTGTGCCTCAACAGTACCATCATCATCATCAGTGTCTGTACGGACACCTACCTCAGTTTGCATGCAGGAGGGACCCTGACCCACCTCGCCACCTGTGGGGGAAACAAAGACACACTTTAAGACCTGTACAGCATTGCATAACAGTATGCACATTTACACACACGCACACACACACACACACACACACACACACACACACACACACACACACACTCACAGTTACACACACAGTCACAGTCACACACACACACACACACACACACACACACACACACACACACACACACGTATACTCACAGACACTGACAGTCCACCTTACTAACTCCCTTGCCCTGGGTTTACAGACAGTCTCACATTCAGTTACATATGTTCCCCATCCTGCATGACACTTGCTAACATACACTCATTAATACCACTCATTAGCATATCATACCTCTCCATGCCTACACGTGTGATCACAACACATAATCTGTTACTCCATCACCTCCCTGACTTTGGTGGAGTAGGTTGTACATGGTCTCACTGCTGTCATCCAGTATTACCCTGTGTATGTCCTGTCATGGTGTACATGGCCCCTATATGGTTGGGGCTGCTACATTCACTACATATGTCACACACCGGAGCCTCATACTACAGTCATGATGAGTCCATGCCACAGCTGCTGCACAATCAACCCATCATGTAGACAACAGTAATACCTGGATACACTCACTGATGTGGTCTGCTAATTCCCCTTTGCATTAGTAGTGCTGCATATGTGGGTAGCCGGTTATCTATCTGCTGCTGGCAATATGATGTGTATACCTGGTATGTACTTTCCCTCCCAATGCATGTTTTGTGCTACAGACCTTGTTATGCTATCAGCTATTCTGTGTTCACATATCGGACAGGCTGTCCTGGTGTCTCATGTGTCACTACATGTACAGCACAATCCCAAGGAGAAGTACTGCCATGCGATCAATCTCACAATTGCCTGGGCATACATAGACACCCGCACAAACAGGCACACATGTACACACACATCAGACATGCATCGACCACACTCCACCAGATTGCACTTACACACACATTCAACGCACCCACCATGCAACCTCCTACATGTGGGGTTGCACATTTTTTGTACACACAGTCCTCTCATTACCCTTCTGTCAGCATGCATTACATCTGGTGCTCAACAGCATGCAGTGCAACTATAGTGACCTTATGCTAGCGGCAGTATACATGAGTGTGATGCATGGGCTATGTTGGTAGGTGATGGCCCTTCCCCTTGTTAACACTGCACCCATGTACGAAGTGTTACTGTCAACCTGTTCTGCACCCTGCCTTGTACCATGCACCATACCACACAGGTGTACAAACCATTTCTACTTATGTAGTACTGTGTCTGTTATGTCAGCTCCAATGCTCACAGCCCCTATGTGCTACAGCACCTCATACCTGGGATGATATGTGAACAGATATAATTTGTGAATGCCTGATGTCTGCTTTACAGATCACAACATCAGTAGTGCATGTATGACCAGTACAGGACTATTACACTGACACCCACCAGACCTTACCATGGCTGTGGGGGGTGCCCTACACATGTCCCGGAACTCTGCATGGTTGCAAGGTCTACTCCTGTGCACATCCCTTGAAGTGCACACACTGCTGTCACTATTGCTGTGGGGTCAGGGTTATGTCTGCCACAGTTACATAACCTAATTGTGTGCAGCTACAGCCATGAGGGTGTTTTTTCACACATGTCCCTACTGTAGGCCATGTGTCCTGCCATACTTCTCATCCCTGTGGACACATTGCACAATGACAGGATATTAGTTATCTTGCATGTGTCTGTTGTACCCTTCCAATACCCCAGCATGGTCACTACTGTGATGCAGTGCATTTCACAAAAACAAAATGTTAATGTGTACAGCATGCAGTATGGGTAGGTGTGTTAGATGTGTGCATGGAATATCCCATAACCATTACATGCACAGTGTCTTGTCATGTATGAACATGAACCATACTCACCGGCTACAGGCTGCTGCTGTGGTGGTATCCTGGAGGAACCTACATAAAAGTGTGAGGAAAGTTGTTGTCAGTGGCCACAGCTGTGGCATTCATAAAGGGTGAGTGCAGCATCACGTTGCATCTACAGAAGGGGTCCAGAATACTACAGCTTATGCACATCTGTTTATTACTACTACACAGCAACAGACTATGTGCATGACATCTCAGATTTGCATGATATACCTGTACAGATGCAGATGCATACACACGAGTGGTGTACTGATATGCCCTAGGGCCTTACCTGCATGCTCCTCAGCCAGTGTGTCGGTGGCACCCACCTTCACAATGTGCCCTGCCATTTGTTGGTGCTGCAGGTGGGCAGGTGCCACAAGGCTCCTGAGTAGCTCCTCCACACAGGTGAGGGGTGGATGGATGGCTTGCCCCCTCCTGTTGTGAGGTGGTCTCCCCATACAGCAGCTGCATGCTGATGTACATGGCAAAGCAGGTCATTGCAATGATGCCGGACCTGCTCATAGCTGTGGTTATGCAGTCCGACATCATTGACCCTGTAGACTAGTTCGTTCCACAGGGCAGTCCTCTCCTGCTGATCATAGGCTGTCTGTCTGAACAGCTGTTCATAGTGCTGTACCAAATGTGCAATGATAACTTCTGTTTTGGCAGCACTGGAAGCTGGCAAACGGATGTGGGGCATCCTCCCTGGAAGACATAAAGATGGAAACAGGTCAGCGCAACTCATACAGCAGGGTTGCCATAGTTCTTAATACACATCTTTGTCTTCCCCCACCATATCAGCTACAAGAAACCGTTCACAGAATACAGTTAGTATGTTGGCTGCTTACTTACCATTGGGACATATGTTGTATTGTACCAAGCTTTGTGCTATGTGTTTGTGCCATTCTTTGTGCTATGTGTTTGTAGCCATGCTCCCTGTGGGGACACTATCTCTGCTGGCCTGTTACAGACTATTTCACCTGCATGCCATTGTCAGTGCCACTATATATATATATATATATATATATATATATATATATATGTATGTCTATGTGTAGATATATTTTATATCTTGTGGGAGTTTATATACCTACATTTCTGTATATCTGTAGACATACCTGTCTAATTTTATATTAGACAAATATTTATCTATATGTGGGGTGCATACAGACATCTGGTCCACATTCTGTAACTGTCTTTCATTCACAGCTGCACTTTTCTGCCTTACTGCAACACAGCCAGCTGTCATATATGAACACAGACTAACATTAGGGGGGTATATATGGTGAGAGATTGCTGGTAAACCTATTATACACCTATGGCATTTGTGCATGCTGCATTAGACATTAACATGACTGTCATGCGTGTGGTGTGCTCTGACACCTGTGTCTATCATGATGGCAGTACTTCCACCACCAGCTATTGCCCACACTAACATACCAAACACACATATTATGGCTTATATCTTTGTCATTCCTTGCTGATCTGAAACAGTTGGTGGGTATATCCCACTGCCTACAGGGACAGACAGTATTGTCCAGAGCAGTTGTTCAGCAGAACCTCATTACAGAGACAACTACAGATGGCGCATCATATTTCCTTTTATTCTATACCACATACTACTTTCAATTACATACATATATGTTTTACATACCTGTCATTTTTTTCTGACAGCTGTGACAGCTTGTTGTTGTTTAAGATTTTCTTTTTTTTTTCCTTTCTGTGTGTCTCTCTTTCTCTCTCTCTCTCTCCACTAGAGTGATTGAGCTAGTTTGAATAGATTGCAGCATGGCTTTTGTAAGTGATGCACATGATCAGGTGATGGGCTGTGCACCAATCAGTGTGCAACAGTTGCTAATTGCATGCAGCCTGCTGTGTAGTACTTCAGATAACCACTGTCGTGGCAACCCAGTACTATAAAATACTGACTCATGTGGGAGTTGTCCCTTAACCTTTCCAGTATAAAGGACATCCTTCCTGTATGTGGGCAGCAGCATTACAGACAGCAGGTTGCAATACCTCTTACAGCAGGAATTGCAGACACAGGTTATTACACATTCGTATGAGGTTCCAGACCTACAGACAGGGTGAGTAGTGTTCTTATGTGCATTGCATATTGCTGGTCTTGCAGTGTTTGTGTGTACATAGTAGTTTAGGATGGAATGTAGTCTGTCTGCATAGCTCTGAACTATGGGCCTATCCACATGATGGCCAGTGGATTGTCTGTTTGGTTTGGTCTGTGCACTACACAGGTCTTGCCCTACATATATCACTGGCAGTCTGTATGTTGCATGCTGTCAGTACATGGCTACATCAATTTGTGTTTCTGATGTCATATTACTGCTTAAGGGTATGTTGCAACAAATCCTGTAACACCAGCAATTTCCAGGATGTGTAACAGCAATATCACAAGTATGGCCCTGTGTGCCTGCCTCTGGCCCCCACATATATGGTAGGCTTTGTCCTACTGTGATACAGTTAGGGGTTGTTGGGTAATGGCCTATCATTATTTACTGCTAGCATTCCTGCTACCATCCCAGTAATATTGTGGACTCCCACAAAATATGTTGGTCAGGGTCCATACATGTGACCGATACATTGACATTACCACAACTAATACATTTCCCCCTAGGGCTTGACTACAGGGTTTAATTGGAGGCTGCTGAAATGCATCAGTAATTGTTGATTGTTACCTATCTTGAAGGCAAATCTTTTGTCTGCTGTTGTACTAATTGAAGGCCTTGGCCTGGACAGCATAGTATGTTATATATCCACATTGCTTGCATCTACTGTTTTGTGTGGGCCTTGCATTCATCACTGATTACATATTTCAGACTTTATGCACTGTACGTAATGGCATACATTATTGTATAGCACACAACGAAAGGTTTTCTGTGTATGCATACCTGTGTGTCGTGTCATGTTCTTGGAATTGTGAGTGGGTATACGTTTAATGTAAGTATTCTCTTTTGTGGGAATGGTTGCCACACTACACCTTTCATAGGTACCAGTTACAGGGCTTGTGGCTGAGGGATATACTTTGCACCGAGTACTTCCACACTACTCCTACATATGTATGGCTACTAATACCGTTTATCTGTGTATATGTGTATGTACCTCTATATATATATATATATATATATATATATATATATATATATATATATATATATATATATATCATATATATATATATATATATATATATATATATATATATATATATATATATATATATATATATATATATATGTGTGTGTATATACCTGAACATATTTTTCACTGTATAGATGTGTGTGCATATCTGAACCGTTGTGATGTGTACCCCTTCCACATTGTACATTCCCTACGGTAGAATGACTTTTCTGCATGATATGTTACACATATTGCCCAGACATTTACAGGTGAATTGGCTTACTGTGAAAGCATTGTGGCTGTGTTGTGAAGGGTCGTGTAGCCAAGAACTGCATGTGCTGGGTATTGGATTGTGGGGGGGGTAACATAGCACTAATTACTAGGTATCCCTCATTTGAGCCCCCCACCCCCAATAACAGTGCATATGGTTCTCTTATGTTGTAGTGAGTGGTTCAGGGTTTTGTTCCCATGTAGTAATGCTATACACAGCTCTATCTGTATACATATATATATATATATATATATATATATATATATATATATATATATATATATATATATATATGTGTGTGTGTGTGTGTGTGTGTGTATATATCTCCATATATATATCTACATATATATATATATATATATATATATATATATATATATATATATATATATATATATATTTATATACATATAGCTGTCTATCTGTCTACATTTCCAGATATATATGCATATGTCCATGCATGTTCGGATCATATTTTTGGCCTGTACCTCATTCTCTTGGCAATTGACATGGATGATTACTGGACTGTAGTCAGTAACTACTGCCAACACTTTTGTGTTTCAGACTTCATCTCCTTCAAGATATGTGTTCTAATACATATCAATGTGTGTCTAGCAACATTTTAAGTGTCTTAGAGCAGTATTTGACATATATCCCTACTAGTACCCACATTGTAGCACACCTTGTCCAGATTTCTTGCATTAAGAGGTTGTGTGGTATGATATTACTATAGGTTTAGTGGTAGATCACTTAGTGTATGGAGTGCAGGGTCCTGGGTTTGAGCCTTGTAGAGGCACTTTATTTTGCTGCTGGGCAGAACAAGGGACATTGGCTACAAAGTGATTAAGGCACTTTTAAGCAGTTTTCAGTGGGTTTGTCTGATGGTAAGCACTGCTAACCTCCGCCTATGGTTTTGTACAGTCAGTTAGCTTCTAAATTCTCAACCTGTGTAGGCATAGCTTACTCCCGCGCAAGCCCGCGCAAACCTGCTTACTGCTGCTTAAAAGTGCTAACTGCCACTTACCCCCGCGCTAATTTCTTTAAAAGAAAAGAAAAAGGGGTTGCTAGGAAAGTGGTGAAAAATGAGGCACAAAGAGGGAAAGACAGTAGGGAAAATAGCTAGGCATGTGCAGGAAGGGTATAGGAAAGGTCCATAGCTGCCCATTTCTTTTGCAGCAAAAGCTGTGCATGTACACTATATTTGCAGGTACATTTGGACCCTCAAAACCCTGGGGAGGGGTGAAGACAACATATATTCATGGTGATGCCAATTAGACCAGATTATATGTGTCCAGTGGACATGTGTGTCAAATGGATAGCTATGTATGGGGCAAGATTTGTTTGTGGGAACAGATTGCCCTTTTTTTATTTTTCAGGTGAGAGTGGGATGTTGAGGATGGGTAGTGGGTATATTTGGGAAGGGAGGTTAGGTAGGTTAACAGACAAGACACACAAGATGCATACAAGGCCGGTATATGACACATGTGGGGGGTAAACACCTTGGACGGGGAGGGGTGTTTGGAAGTCGCAAGCCCATGAGCTCCCAACTGGAAACAGTGGGACTGAGGTCCTCACCCATGGGCAGTCACCACTGCACCTTCACGGCCCCGAAGGTGGCTGTGCTGGGGGCTGAGTAGGAGGGGCAGGCTCACCCTCTAATTGCGCCACTCAGCGCTCAAGCTGGCGTAGCTGCTCTTGATATTCTAGATCGAGCTCCCTATGCACCATGGCCTGGATCTGTTAATGGGTGACAGGTTCCCCTCTGCACCCACTCCAAGGGGGGGGGTGAGCCCCATCCCCTGCAATGGTTTCTCCCGAAGGTGGCGCAGGGCCCACGGAGGAGGAAGTCCCAGGCTGGGCCCCAGATGTGCTGATGCCCAGTGCCATGGCCAGCTGAGGTGGGACAGGTGGGTCCACTGGGACCGGCCTTCCCATACAAGCTGTGTTGTCACCAGTTTATGGCAGATGCAGGTTAGTAACAGTCAACAGCATTCAGGATTAGTTATAACAGCATGCATAGGTATTCCTATTAACCCGGCACACCAGATTTAACACAGTTGCAGAGCAAGGAGAACACATGCATATATGGAGGCCATTACAAGAGCATGCATGTTTCATTGATGGCAACAGGCCACCAATACAGGTGTATTTTAACATGGCACATGCATAGAAACAAATGTAAATATTTATAAACCATTAGGACATATGTCCCAACAAATTTCTGGAGTGTACACATACCAGTTGAGGAGTGACATTGGTTTATTTCGCACATATGGTAGGGGTGAAAGAGTTCAGTTAACAACTAATATATCCTTGTAGTTTCCACAACATTCCTAGTCACTGCAGTGATCTTTCCCTTACAAGTATTATTACACTACCCAATGGCCTTATATTGTACACTGGTATGTTTATTGATTGTTATATATGTCAGCTGTGTCTTACATACAGGCGTGACAAGATGCTGGTGTTAATGCAACATATATTGAGTATTGCTGTCATACACTTTGGGTGAGGTGCTAGAATGACAGGTTTGTTTTCATATACATTCTATGACTATTGTACATGTTTGACTTTCAGTTATATGTCATTAACAGCTACCTACATTTCTGGGTTCCTCACACTGCATTTTCAGGGGAACAGGGTACCAGGCTGGTGATATGGGCAATTTATCTGGACATGCTGGACAGACTGGAACAGTTGTGGGGTATGAATATGCATACAACTGTCTGAACATTCTAGCAGATTCTGTACAGTTGGGTGTAATTATACATACAGCTTTCTATCTGAACATTGTAACAAAATCTGTACAGTTGTGGGGTATGATTATGCATACAACTTACTAGCACTCCCGGGATACAGACCCCTGCTGTGTGTGACAACAAAATTATAATTAACATCGCAGTACACTATGTCATCAGGGAACTGATGTGAAGCTTTCTACTGTTTTATATCTAAGTCCCCCTCACTTGTGCAATATGACTGACCTCTTGGCACTTCCAACATTGTTATACAAAACTTCATACACATTTTATCTGTATACCACAGTGTGGGTAACACTGCTTAATACAACAGTACTATTTATAGTATGCAACAGTCCAGTCCAGTTCACATATTTATGTTATGTAGCAAGTTATACCACTTCACACTGTGCATAGATTCAGTTCACATCTTTGATTTGATTTACCTGTGGTGAGGATTAGTTTGCTGATACCTCATTAATCTGTATTGGTATGATGGTTTAGTGGTTGACTACTGTGACTTTAGTGTATAGGGTCCTGAGTTCGAGCCTTGCAGAGGCAGTTTATTTTGTTGCTGGGCAGAACACCTGGATTTGTGTGACAGTAAGCACTGCTAACCTCCAGTTACAGTTTTTTAAACCAGTTAGCTTCTACTTTGCTTAATCTATGTAGGCAATGCTTACCACCGCCCACACAGACGTACTCCCACTCAGGTCAGTGTAAGGTTAAGTGGAATTCCAGTTTAGCATTTCTGGGTAGGCTACACTCAGGTATTTGGGTTAGGTTTACTTATGCCATACCTGTGTTGTAGAGTAGATGTGAATAGTGGAGGTGTAGGCGGGTAGGAGTAGGGGAGGACATTTTAACTGTATAGTAGGCCGTTTGTCTGATTGGTGGGGGTGCAGTAGTGCAGGTTTGCAGGGTGTTGGGATATGTATGCGAGGCAGGACAGGAGGTGTCAGTGTCAGTAGTTGGTGTAGGGGTCTGGAGTGTTGGGGGGGGTGGTGGACTTCACCAGGTGGTGATCCAAGTGTGCTTGGGTTTTCCCTTCATGTGTTTTTACATGGACAAGGATGGCACAGTGGTGCAGCGGTAGCATTGTCACCTCACAGCAAGAGGTTCTCTGGTTCGATTCACAGCTGGGGTGCCTTCTGTGTGGAGTCCGCATGTCCTCCCTGCATTTGTTTGGGTTTTCACTGGTTGCTCCGGTTTCCTCCCACATTACAAAGACATGCATCTAGAGCATTTCTCGCCAGGCCTCTGCTGAAAATTGGCTTCGTTCCAAGTTGGAATTTCCCAGTTAATAAATGTTAAATAAATAAAATAAATAAATAAACATGTGTAGTCTGGGACAGCTGCAGTAATACACCTGGGTTGGGGGTTCCAGATACTGCCAATATAGTTGTGTGGAGTGTGTCACCTACTTATGACTGTGGACATTATTACGAATGCAACAGGGGTCGATAGGTAAGTGGTGTTATTGGGCCACACAGAGGGGCTGATAGTAGGGGACATGTCCAGGGATGTGCAGGACAGCTGACAGAAAGATCCACAGCTGGCCATTTCTTCTACAGCAACAGCTGTGTATATACCCTGCATTTAGGGGTAGGTCTAGACAATCACACCCCTGGGTGAGGGTGAGGACAGCAACATAGCTCTCAACCGACTGGAGAAAAATCTCAACAGAATCAGGGACAACTCCTCAAATAATCAGGGACATTTTCTAAATATTTGTAGTATTAACCTGAAACATTTGCAGAATAAGTGAATGTGGATTAATATAGGTTTTCTGACATGAAACGTATATAACTCTGAATTACTATCATTATTTATTAAGGGCAATTCATCACCTTTTCTTCAGCACTCACCAGTTTTCAGGGGGATAAAGAGGGATAGACCTAATATCAGAGTCTATATCAGGGACAGTTGATAGGTCTGGACAACAATAATACCTTGTGATGCCAATTAGTTCGGCTTACATGCCTACAGTGGGGAGTTGCCACCAAGTGTTCTTTGGTGTCATTTAGTAGGTTTGCAACAACACATCTGGTTATACCATCCTTTGCCATGTAACCTAGATTTTGCTGCAGTGGGACTTGTACCAGGTGTGGGTGCTCGTTAGGTGTCAGCTCTGCCCAATGCACACTATTGCTTACATCCCTGGGGTGGTCCACATAGAACCACTCCAGCCAACACCTGCACAGCTAGAACCATAATTTCATACCCATAGTTCCCAAACTGCACATCCTCTTCGGCACTCTTCCTTACTCCGGGTGCAGGTTGGGTCTGGCCACACCAGTACACACTACTCACTCCCCACTTCTCAGGACCCATCATGTATGTTGTCTCGCCGCATGGATCATCAGGCTTCCCCTACCTTGTAGACCGAGAACATGTGTGGCCTGCCACTGGACATCTGTATAATGGCTGGAAACCCGAAAATCATAGAATTTTTGGGGTGTCCCACAAGGGACATTCATGTCTTTGTTTCAAGATTAGACTTGGCGGGTCTCTCCCACTGATAGTATCCTGCCTGTATTCTGGGAAGCAGTGGTGTGTGTTTAATTTTATTGTGTGGATGTATATTTCACCAGTCTAGCTGGGGGGAGGGGGGTTGATGCTACGTGTTACACTTTTGTTGATTGGACCCCTCATGCCCATTGGCACGGCCTGTGAACATATGTAATTCTTAACTGCTGTATCATATCCTAGCTATATATATGTGTATATTTACACACACATGTATATATATATATATATATATATATATATATACACACATGTATCTATAAATATATATATATATATATGTGTGTGTGTGTGTGTGTGTGTGTATTGCTGTATATATATGTATATATATATATATATATATATATATATATATATATATATATATATATATATATATATATATATATATATACATATATATATAAAACAACATATGGATGTATGGGTGTCTGCATATGTATATATCTATATGTGGGTATTTATATATATTCTGTCTATGTATATATACATTTGTACTATGGAGAGGGAGAGGTATATCTCCATGTAGTTGTGGGTATAGATACACACACATACCTCTACATATTTACATCTACATCTGGTTATTCCATTCTTTGCCATGTAAAATAGACTGTGCTGTAATGGGACTCATTGCAGGAGTGGCTGCTTGTTGGGCGGCGCCTCTGCCCAATGAACACTATTGCTTACATCCCTGGGGCCGTCTGAATAGACCCACTCCAGCAAACACCTGCAAGCCTAGACCCATAATTACCTACCCATAGTTCCCCCACCCGCACCTCCTCTACAGCACATATCCTTACTCTGGGTGCAGATCGGGTCTAAACACACCACTACATACTGCCCACTTTCCACTTCATGGGACTCATCTCGTACATTGTCTAGACCCATGGGTCATCAGACTTTCCCACCCTTGTAGTCAGGGTATGTACACACCCCACCTTGATAGGTCATTGCACGGGCTTCCTCCTATAACAAGATCATTTTTGGGGTGTCCCGCAAGGGGCACTCCTGTCTCTGTTCCAAGATTAGACTTCTCGAGTCCACTGTGTCTCCTCCAGTTGTATCCTGCCTGTGGTCTGGGGAGCAGTGGATGGTTTACATTGTATGTGGGTTTGTTTGTATGTTTCCCCTGTCTGGCTGGGGGGGGGGTGGGGGTGGGTTCATGCTACGTGTTACACGTTTTTTTTGGGTCCCTCACCTCCATTGGCATGGCCTGTGAACATATGTCATTCTTAGGTGCTGTATCTTATCATAGTTATATATCTGTATATATCTATGCACACACACACACACACACACACACACACACACACACACACACACACACACACACACACACACACATATATATATATATATATATATATATATATATATATATATATGCATGCATATATATATATATATATATATGCATGCATATATATATATATATAAATATGTATATGTATAAGTCTGTATGTATATATATATATATATATATATATATATATATATATCTATATATATATATATATATATAAAATGACATGTGAATGTATGGGTGTGTATTTGTGGGTATTTATTTATATGTCTATCTATGTATGTATACATTTGTACTACAGAGAGGGGGAGGTATATATCTATATAGTTATGAGTATTCATACAAACACATTACCTCTAATTCTTTAGCTACATATCCGGTAATGTTGACTGTCATTGCTGGATACTGTATTTCTTGTGCATACTGGCAAACCTTGTGTGCCACATATGCTTTGCGATACCTATGACTGACTCCATTAGTGTACACAGAGTCGCACGTGACACCGGCCGTTGGATACGGTGTACTTAAGACACTTTCAAGCAGTTGTAAGCGGGTTTGCACAGAGGTTAGCACTGCTGACTTCTGGTCACAGTGTGTTACACGCAGTTGGCATCTCCTTTGCTTGATCTGTATCGGCGGTGCTTCACCCCGCCCAAACGCAATTGCACACACTTGCTAGTGCTTACATATGCTTACTACTGCTTATCTGTGCTTACACCTGCTTACTGCTGACATTCATTATGGTACTGACTCTTCACATGTGCATTTCATGCAGTACTCCAGTTCACATTTAAATGTTATTTAGTAGGTTATACAGCAATAAAATGTAAATAAATGTTTGTATACAGATTACACATGGAAAATGGTATGTGCTGCAGTGGGAATCGAGCCGAGAATGCCTCCTCGTTAGGCGGATGCTCTGACCACTACGCTATTGCTGTGCTGTTTCATTTGCTATATCTTCCTTGTTATCCTCTTCAGCTTTTTATGCTGCTTTAACCATAGCTAAGTGATGGGCACACCCGTGCACCTCTGGTTAGCTGTACTTGGTGTTTTAGAAGTAAATACAGGGGTTAATTTTTTTTATTTTTCTGTCCTGTTGCTGTTGTAGACATGGGGGACTGTTGGTGGGGATATGCAGACACCTATGAGCGGTCTCGCTCATTTATTTACATTTTCTGCTGTTCTACTTTGCAGGGTTGTGTTTATTCTGAGGGCTCTGCTTTCAGACACTCCCCCTACACTTGTCCACGCTCCTCGTAGGATTAGGAGGTCAGGCAGCGTGCCTTCATTAATATGCTTGGCGCACTGCCGTCCTCCTCCTAAACTGCCACTTCCGTGCAGCACTAGACTAGTCCTGCATGGGAGATTGGCGAATCCGGGGGGAGGTGTAGTGTGGCAGACCAATATATTTAACAAGTAAGAAAGAGGCAGAGCAGCAGCTTGATGCACCCAATCCACCCATTCGGCTTACGAATGTGGGAGGAGCAAAGCAGTGACAGTCATATAGAGATCAAAAATCAAAACCAGGAGAAAGGAGATGGCATAGAAGCTACAACATGGTTTAGAATCCGGTTGTAATTTGAAAGTAAAAATGATTCTTTGTAGTCAGAAGCATGTTTCTATAATGCAGTAACAGAAATGCAGAATTGTAAGATTTGTCAATATAGAAACTGAAGGTGAACTAGTAACCCTGAAATAAGGATCAGTACAGGACAGAAGTCTGCACAGAGACTTACAAGAAGCTTTATCATAGAAATCGAGATAAAATAGAGGTCGGACATCTAAATGGAGACCTTCAGACTAAATGAATATTAAAAGTGAGCTAAGTGGAAGAATGCAGAGTATGAGCTTATTTCTGCTAGTGTTAAGCAGAAAACTCAGACTGTCAGCAAGTGGCATCTAATAGCTAAGAAAGAAATAAATGTGATAAATTTTGTTCTAAGATACTCTTTGCAGTGGGAGGCTAACACTGAGAAGGGAAAGTAAATGATAGGGTTGTATTCACTGAGGTTGGGAGCACAACCTAAAAGAAAAAGAAACCCCTCAAGATGCCAATTTTGATAGTAGACACACTATATCAGAAGGTGATTTTTGTTTAGAATTTCTCTTTGTAAGAGATTATGCAGACAAAATGGCAGTGCTAGGGTTATTGAGGGAAGAAGCTCCATCTCTAGGCATGTTACTGAAAAAAGTAACCTTGAGTTAGTGGGATTACAAATAAATCATATAAACTTATAAAAAACACAATGGAAAGATATCAGTTTAAGTAGGCAAGAGAGACTATAACCAATGTTACAGATGAAAGTAATCAGCAGGATGATCCCATGTCTACTACTTAGCCTTGGTTTTCAGTTAAAGGGTGAACTCTTATGTAGAGTATGTAAAGAAAGGGGAAACAATATGCATCAGTTACAAGTGCCAAAACATTACAGGACACAAGTAATGACGCTAGCCTATGGTTATATTTTGGGAGGTGATCCGTGGTTGGGCCAAAATGAGGAAGGAATACTAGCCAGATTTTTACTCTCCTTGCACAATAAAGAAGAGAATGCAAGAAAACTTCACCCCTTGATCTGGAGGCCTGCCATAGAGGTACCATTTGAATGTATTGCTATTAATATCATGGGACCAATAATTAAATCTAGCAATGGCTGTCAGTGCATTCTGGTCATAATAGCTATTCTAACAAATTTCCAGAAGCAGTACATTTATACAAATATAATGCTACTGCTATTGCCAAATAATCATTACTGTTACTCTCCTGAATGTGAATCCCTACAGAGGTACTTACCGATACTTTATATTAAGAGTACTGTGTTAGTTGTATCTGTGCTTTAAAGTCAAACAGTTGAAGATATCAGTCTACCATCAGCACACTGGTAGATTAGTAGAGAGGGTGAATAAAACCCAAAGGTCCATGAAATGGAAAGTTATTGACATAGAAGGCAAAAATTTGGACACGTTCTTAAACTACTTAATGTTTACAATCAGAGAGATGCCACAACTTTAACTTAGTTTACATTATTTGAACTTCATATAGCAGGTGTCCAAGACGGTTGTTTGACATTGCAAAGGATACTTGGGAATAAGAAAAGACACCATTTAAAAGTCTGATAGAACACTATGTTAACGTTGACACTACCAACCACGAGAGGCGGACACTTTATATATAATCCACAAAGTTTATTAGAAGTCCAAATTTACAAGTTAAAAGTAAAAAGTTAAACGCTACAAAGCGTTTTTCATCCAGATTAGTATCCGGACTTCCTCAGACAAAACACTAGCACTAGAAACAGACAATGTTTAAACACAAACAGATAGCCACAGATGTTTAGCGTTTGTTATGCTAGATTCTAATTATACCTTTTAAAGTAACAGCGTCCAATATCCCTATTTTTTACAAAAAGGTATGTAATCTCTACAAGTCTTAACAAGTTATTAGACAAACAGTTTTACTGAAACTTGTTGTTGTAATACTGCATCACACTAAATATTTGGTTATATAACCCTTATATGCATTTTAAATAAACCTAAATACAGGCTTTATTAACGACAGTTTTGAGGGTGACCTTTCTGAAGTAGAAGTAGGCGGACAAGGACTAAATCAACCACATTCCGCAGATAACAATCAATGGCAAGGTCAAGGCCAACAACAACAAAAAAACTGCAGAGGGGGGAGGGGGGAACTGGAAAATGAATCCACAACAAGGATTCAAGAAAAAATACAACACTCGCAGCAACAAAAAACAACAGGGTTAAAACTATATGAGACAATTAGAAACGCAGAAGGGGATTTTACAATTTACAATTACACCGAGTGTTGTATTGATGCGACCTTGGTGGAATTATTTGCAAAGGGACTTACATTTGTACCATCTAGAAAATGTGATATTGCAGAATTGTTAATTGATTTCAAATTGTTTATTTGCAAATTAAACTTAAGTATTTTGTTTGGTAACACTACCTACAATGAAAATGAACTAAGAGTAGCAAGTACATTTAACCCACCTCAAAATGCTACTTTAAACATGTATGAACAACTATGTGAAAATGAATTTAGACAGTTAATAAACTCCATGAGAGGGAAATACAAGAACAATATTTCAGAAGAAGAAACAGAATTACTAACACTCCTTAGGAGCCTCCCACTCAGATTCATGAAACCAGATAAGGGTGGGGGACTTGTAGTGATGTATAATCAAGACTATTCCAACATTATGCTAACATTATTAGAAAAAAATACCTATGAATTATCAAGTAAGAATCAAATAAATCAGGCTTACAATAATATTAAGATGTTTATTAGTGATCTGTATATAGACGGACTAATAGACATGAATCAAAATCATTATTTAACAATGTTAGCACCAAGAATCCCAAAACTTTTTGGGATTCCAAAACTTCATAAGGACCTACTGAACCCACACTTTAGGGGATTAGTGGATGCAAGGCAATCAATGACCTATGCATGTGCCAAACTAGTGGACTCCATACTTAAGAATTATGTAAACAAAGAAAAACAAATTCTTAAGGATTCATGGTCCTTTTTGGAAGACATGCAAAATATAGTGTTCGATGGTACACTAAACTTTTTAACCGTTGATGAGTGATTTATATTCTTGCATCCCACATGACTTAGGTATTGAATGGGTAGTTGACTTTATTAGGTCAAAAGGGGCAACGATTAATGAGTGTAATCTAGTAGAACAACTATTAGATATTATTTTGAAAAACAACTTTGTATCTTTTGAAAACAGGTTGTACATACAAAAAATAGGAGTAGCAATGGGTTCACCAGTAGGCTCGAGTTTTGCAAACTTAGTAATGGCCTACTGGGAAACAAATTACATTTTTTATAGTGAATGGAATAGTATTATGTTTACCTATAAGAGATTTTTGGATGATATTCATCATCCTAAGAGGTCAGAAAGAACAAGCAGACCAACTAGTTGACTATTTTAACACAACAACTTCATTTTTAAAATTTACGAAGAATTACCAAGAAATGACTATCAACTTCTTGGATGTTGAATTAAGCAAGAGTGAAGAGGGTTATATGGCAAAGATTTATAGAAAAAGCACATATTCTAATACCTTTCTTCATTTTACAAGTGCACATCCTCGCCACCAGAAGAAATCAGTGGTCAAAGGCCAACTGGTTAGGGAGGCGAGGATGATTACATTGGACGAGGAATTTGAAAAGGAATGTGAACTTTTATACCAGATGTTCTTTAATAGAGGTTACCCTGCTTCATTCTTGAATGAGATATTCCAAGAAGTAACCAATAAAAGAAGAGATGGTACATACAAAGCAATTTTAAATAGGAGACTAGTAAACTTAACAGTTACAGTAAATGGTATAGTAAGTTGCGACATAGAGGTAAACCCCCAACATCTCAGTTATGTTGAGCAGGGTACAGACAATAGTGATAATATTCAAAAGAATTTTACTATTGCATTTACGTTTACCTATTGTCCAGAAGCTTTGGATATATGCAGGATAGTGAGAAAATATTGGTACTGTTTAGCACATGACAAAGATCTTGCTACAATTCTAAACTTTGGCCCTATTGTGACCTACAGACGGGGGGGGTAAACATGAAAAAACAACTGAAAATAAAACCCAATGTGAAGAAAAATAATAGAGGCACACATAAATGTGGGGCATGTAAGTATTACACTTACATTGAAACATCAGAAATGTTTACCATTAGGAAAGAAAAGTTCTTTGTCAAAGGAACATTTAATTGTAATTCAAGGGCAATAGTATACTTGGCCCAGTGTACCCAGTGCACATCGTTTTACATAGGAAAAACGGGTGGGCGTTTACGGGATAGGATGTATGAGCATATTTATGCAATTGCAAGAAATAAAAAAGAAAACGCCTTAGCGAGGCACTGTACACAACACATAGGTCACAGTTTCAAATTTATGGTAATTAATCAAATCAAAAATAATGTACAAGAATACAACTTCTTGAATGATAACTATCTGAAATTAGAACTAGAAAGGAATGAACTATGTTGACAATTACGTTTAGGAGCATATAGAGAACCAGGACTTAATGAATTATGCTCACTTGCATGCGTATTAAAAATGAAAAGTTTATTAAGATAAATGTATAACTAGTATTTTAATGGACTATTTATTATTTTTTTGTTGGAGAATATACTTACTATTTATTTTAGTCATAACCAACAATTGTGTACCATTTAGGCCATATATATATATATATCTATTTATTTTTAAAAATTAATTGTTTTTAAAAATTAACAGTTTTGTAAATGAATGTTTTTAACATATTAATTTTTTAAAAAATTAATTGTCAAATATTAATTTAATGTGAAAATGTATATGTAATAATTTATTACTACATATATATTTATTTAATTATTAATAATCACACAGGAATAATTTAAGATTTAATAATATTTTAGGATGATTTAAATAGTTATTATTACTATTATCGGTTATTTTAAAGAGTGATTAACTTACCTAATATTTAGTATACCCTACAGGTTCACTTGTTTGTTTGTGTGCCTTGTCGGTTGTGTGTCGGCAACTTTGAAGATACATATACTTTTATATTTATACTTATATTTATACATCTGTTAACATAAACACGTGTAGGAGTGACAGTGCAACTATACATTATGCATGGAAGACTCGCTTATAAACAGGATTATAATATTTGCAGGTATAAACGTTGCACACAAGTTAACTATTTTTATTTATGCATCTTTAAGGCTTATTTAAAGTGCATGTAAGGGTTATATAACCAAATATTTAGTGTGATGCAGTATTAGAACAATAAGGTTTAGTAAAACTGTTTGCCTAATAACTTGTTAAAACTTGCAGAGATTATATACATTTTTGTAAAAAATAGGGATATTAGACGTTATTTTAAAAGGTATAATTAGAATCTAGCGTAACAAACGCTAAACACTTGTTTGTTTGTGTGCCTTGTCGGTTGTGTGTTGGCAACTTTGAAGATACATATATTTTTATATTTATACTTATATTTACACATCTGTTAACATAAACACGTGTAGGAGTGACAGTGCAACTATACATTATGCATAGAAGACTCGCTTATAAACAGGATTACAATATTTGCAGGTATAGACGTTGCATATAAGTTAACTATTTTTATTTATGCACCTTTAAGGTTTATTTAAAATGCATATAAGGGTTATATAACCAAATATTTAGTGTGATGCAGTATTACAACAACAAGTTTCAGTAAAACTGTTTGTCTAATAACTTGTTAAAACTTGTAGAGATTACATACCTTTTTGTAAAAAATAGGGATATTGGACGCTGTTACTTTAAAAGGTATAATTAGAATCTAGTGTAACAAACGCTAAACATCTGTGGCTATCTGTTTGTATTTAAACATTGACTGTTTCTAGTGCTAGTGTTTTGTCTGAGGAAGTCCGGATACTAATCTGGACGAAAAACGCTTTGTAGCGTTTAACTTTTTACTTTTAACTTGTAAATTTGGACTTCTAATAAACTTTGTGGATTATATATAAAGTGTCCGCCTCTCGTGGTTGGTAGTGTCAACGCTTGCTGTTCTTCAGAGTTTGGCGTTATTTCTTGTGTTCCCAGAACACTATGTTAGTTTTTTAGGATAGGTTAAAACTGATAAATGCCCGTAGTAAAGGACCATGTGTGCACAGCCTTGGAGATGCAACCGTAAGTTTATAAAAAGATACCTGACTTAAGAGAATTCAGCCCAAGAGATCACATACTAGCAGAGGCACAGCTAGGATGGGGATAAGGGGGTAGCCACTTGAGGTGCAAGCCATTTCTGAATGCTGGTATGGAAATTAATGTTGATACTACTTTTATGGTCAGGTCTGAAGAGCGTTAGTCATTTGCTTGTTGTATAAGTAGTAGCAAGTGGTTTGCTACAGATAAAGTAGAAAGTATTTCTTTTTTTTTTTTTTTTGCTTGAGGGCCATAGAAATGGACTTGGTTTGCTTCTTAGCTGAGGAATGCCAGGTGTGAGAATTGACCAAAGAAGGGAGAACTAGACCTCTAGATCATAATATAATAATATTGAGACAAACTAAGGTGATTTTTCAATCTTCTCTAGGTCATTTCAAAGCTAAACTCAAACTACACCTGGGGTCAAAATGGTCTTGCTATTGTATCAAGCCTGGCTAAACCTTTTTCTAGATTATGTACAGATGCTATGTAACCCATTTTGTACTGCATCTCTAGATTTCCCTACTTTGAACTGTATCAACTGCTCTTTATGAAACTATTACAAATGGTAGATCATTGATATAATGTAAAAAAAAAAAATAAAAAATTGTCTCAATGTTCTTCTGCAAATATTCTATCATGCTATTCCAGATATGTTTATAGGTTCATAGGTTGGTACTAGGCTATCAGCCCTAGGGCCTATACAAGCCTAGCCATAACAATTCCCTGGCTATTTCTTCCCACATAGGTTCATACGTGATATCTAATGATGTTTTTGTTACTGTTGGGAGCTTTTCTCCTTGGGCCTCCGCTGAAAATGGACATATATCCAGTCGGACTATCCCAGTTAACAAATGTAAAATAAATAAAATAAAATAAAAAACACATGAAGGGAAAGATAGACTAAGACTGTATAAGTCCCAGAGTCACTGAAAGAATTTTGAGAGAAATTTAAAAAATGCTCAAGTTAGATGTGATAGAAAAGACATGGTAACAGGAGTTGCCCAGTACTGGTAGTTTCTAAGCCTGATGGGAACGTCATATTCTGTAATGATTTTAGGAAACTAAGTAGTAACATTTCAAAGTTTGATAGCTATCCTAGGCCCAGAAGTAATAAGTGGGAGAACTTAAGAAAGGTCAGTTACTTAACACCTCAATACTTGAGAAGGGGATACCAGCAGATACAACTTACCCTCTCAGCCTTTGTAAGCCCTGATGGTCTGTAGTACCATTTGACCAACATGGAGCCCCAGTAATCTTTCAGAGGCTTATGGATAAAAAGTTGAATGTCCACTGAGGGATGTAGCTGAGATGGGGAGAAGGGGAATCTGACTGTGATGCAAGGCATTAAAAAGTCATGATCAGCAGATGTCAATTGGCTGGCAATGCAGTACAGGTATTAGTTTCTGTACCAGCATGTCTGAATGCTGCTCTGTAAAATAATGCTGATATTGTTTTGCAGTCAAGACTGAAGTACTTCAGTGCTTCATGTGTGGGATAAGTTGTAGCAAGCACTTTGCTACAGATAAACAAGAAATTCTGACTTTCTCCTTAAGTGTGCAGTATCAGATAGGACACTTGGAGATGAGGGGCGCCAAATCACAGATTGGCACTGGGCACAGGATGCACCAGCTATGGTCCTGTCTACTCTCATGATATACTGCTATACACTTGGATAACATGACCATTCATTCAAAGGATTGGGATTCTCACTTTCTAACTCTGAGACAAGAAGGTTTGTTTGTGAATGCTAAGAGAAGCTAAGTATTTAGGGTAGCTTATAGGATAAAATGTGGTAAGATCACAACTAGGAAAATAAAAGACATAAAAAAGCTAGCAGATACTCTCCACTTAATGACATGTGAAGGCTTTTCTTGGACTAGTTGAGCTTTGCAGAAATTGGGTACCTAATTTTCACACTATTAACTGCACTTTTACTGCTCTTATAAAAGGGAAAGCTGCTGTCAAGTGCAATGGTCTCTTGAGGCAATAGAGAATTTAATGACCTGAAAAGAATATTATATTTTGAATCAGTATTAGGTAACTCCTGGTTTTACTACAATTTTACACTATATATGGCAGAATCAGAGATTTGAGGTAATGTTGTCTTAAGGTATTCAAGGTGAGCAACACCCGGTGTTGTACCAACAGAAAATTAATCAATATTGAAAAAGGAATTCTACCAAAGACAGAGTGTATTTAGTACTAAGGAAGGCCTTCTAATATCATGAGTTAGGAAGGCACTTTAACCTGGTAACTCACCATTTCCCATTACAATGGACACTATCCTTCCAGTCCTTTCAGTAGATAGTGATTTACAGGCCTGACCTTGCTAACAGGCATGCTAAAAGGTTGCCAGTGTCCTATAGACCATCATTATGAGTCCACACCCAATGGTGTTGTGCTATGAGAAAGCTAGCGGTAACACTCTGAGTTTAGAAAATGCGAGGCACTAAAAGTGACTTGTTTTGGGGAAATTCTCAAGAAGTTTAGCCAGAAACTTGCATATACTAATATAATAATAAAAAGCTAATTGTTAAGTACTACTGCATAAAAGGTGGTAGCCTGCAAACAGCAAATAAGGAATTAAGTCAGGGGTTTCGTTCAGGTAAAGTTTTAAAACTTCGAGCATCAAAAAAAATATATTTCTTTTACATTTTTGCAGGGGTCAAGCCCCCCTGCACCCCCACACCCCCTGCTAATTAAATATACCAACTCTGAGATTGCACTACAGTGAGGAACACAGTAAATTTCCCATTCCGTGCTATATGGCGATCTCCATTCAGAACGTTCAAAGTTTCAAAACTTTGATCATCTGGTCCTTGGCCATACCATATATATATATATATATATATATATATATATATATGTTGTGTCTTTCAGCTTTTCCCAGTTAGGGGTCGCCACAGCAGAACTCTAGTCCGCTAATGATTGGTAGTTGATTTTTACGTGCCGAGTTACCAGCCCTGATGCACAACCTTCAACGAAGGTACGCCCATTCACGCATGTCTCCACACAGAAGACACCCTAGCTGAGAATCGAACCGGATGGCATCTTACTGTGAGGCAACAACACTACCGCAGCACCAACCACTACTAAATCCCAAAAACCCAAACTACCGACACCCAAAATCCCGAGACCAAATACCCAAATCATCAAAACCGCGAAATTCAAACTACTGAAAACTACACTCAACATACACCACATGCATACACATACACACACCGTCTCCCAGAACACAAACACACAAACCTAAACTACTGTGCGCCCCACATACCCCCTACTTAAATATTCTAACTCCAAGGTCGCACTACATACACAAACACGAAACACCACCACACACCTACAGTCCCCTCGCACACACACATCACAATCATAACACACACTTACACACTAAACCCTAACCAACACATTTAAACATAAATACTTACTTGACCTTCCCCCATACCGCAACACCAGAAGACGAATGTCAAACTCCAGATTAACGGGATTTTGAAATGTGTGTGTGTGTGTGTGTGTGTGTGTGTGTGTGTGTGTGTGTGTGTGTGTGTGTGTGTGTGTGTGTGCATATATATATATATATATATATATATATATATATATATATATATATATATATTGCTCTATTTCATTTGGTCAACTTGCCATAATGTTGAATGTCAAAACATTGACACCATAACATCAAAAATGTAGAACACTGAAAAGTTATAACATTGACTCCCAAAACATCAAAAATGGTAAAATTTCTTGTCCGTTGAGTATGAATACTGTGGTACTGCTTTAAGAAGTTGTGAGCTGTGGTAAAGAGATGTGCGGACGTTACATTTTTTGGTCAACAGAATTTGTCAGGGTTTGTAGTACAAGTTTTTAAGAAAAGGGTTAGTAAGATTTATTTATTTATGGCAGGATTTATTTTTGGAAAGGAGATTGTGTGAATGTGCTTTGTGGTTCTGAGAAAAGAAATTAGCAGTGGACATGTTTGTGCTGGTAGTTTATATGTGTTTTCCAAAGGGGACAGGTGCGTATTTCAGCAATTGTTTGGATATGTTGTATTTACCTTTCCTCCACTATAGTGCAATCTTGCAGTTGGTATATTTAAGTTGTAGGGGGTGTGGGGCCTGCAGGGGGGCTTGCCCCCCCCCCGCAGAATCATTTTTTGGAGTATGTGTTTACATGTGGTAATCTTCAAACTGGAGGTATTGCATTGTAATGCATGTTTTGAGAAATTCCATATTTTGAGAGTTGATGTTACAACTTTTCAGTGTTCTGAGTTTTTGACATTATGGTATTGATGTTTTGATATTTGACATCATGGTAAGTCGACCAAATGAAGTAGCTCCATATATATATATATATATATATATATATATATATATATGTCAGAAAATTGTGAGAACTGTATACTACCCCTCTTCAGGTTGCAGTTTTGCGGGGCCATATTGTATTCCACTACATTAACTTTTCCAATCTTGACCTACTAATTTGTCTTTCAGCTGTGTCATCAAGCTGTGGTGTTTATGCATCTATTTGACTATGAGTTGTATGTATATTAACTTTCTAATATTTTATTAATTTTATTTACCCTTTGTTGACTGGGAAAGTCCGACAGGCTAGTAGCCTCTTTTCAGGGGAGACCTGAATTGGTATTTATACTACTAGGCAAAAATTTGGCCAGATCATTGGGGAACTTCCCCAACTCTTTTCAATATGTGCAATATGGCATTTTTTATATCCACCTGAGCTACCACCCGCTCAGGCAGATGGGACCTTGGTTTAACACCTCATCCGAAGGAAGAATACAATCCAGATTCATGATTTTCTGGTATTTATCCTAATATCAGTTCATAACATATGTAGTGTTTAATTGCCCCCTATAGTATCAAGAAGCTGCAGCACTTTATTTTTGAGATTATTTTTTATTTGCATTGTGGTGAGGTGCCGGGATCTTAATTTTCCATTTTCCTGGGACAAATACTAGAAAATTGTGAATCTTTACTGTATGTGTATTAGTCACTACAACTTATTTTTTCTTATATGTACTACTTACACTGCTTTCGGCTTACTTTATTGAGTGTTCTGTAACCATTTTGCCGAGATATAGCTACACCATAAAATTGTAATGACATAATGATAAAGACTGGAAATTATGCTTAGAAATTATAGTCATAATTCCTGGATTGCATCTCAGGAAAATGGAATTTCACTTTTTAAAATTGTAAAAATCAGTTTCCCTGGTGATAGGCCACTTCTGGTTTGTTTTCTTGTTTTTCTCATCAATGTGTATGTTTACTTGCTCACTACTTACCTCTACATATCTACAGATTTTGTCGTGTGTATTGCTCTTGTATCACTGCTTCTTATACTGACATTTTTTTCTTAGAGGTAGTGTTTTTGTTTTAGATTGATAACTCTATATTTGAGAAGGCCTGTCTCTACCATAAGATGTGTCTGATGCTTTGTACAATTAGAAATCCTAGTTTTTCGTGCTGTAGCTGATATCTTAAGCAGTGTTTCTTCATGACTATTGCATTCTGAAGAGGAATCACCAGCCTGAAAAGGGATACATTTAGATACTCTCTTTTGCAGAAAATGTTGATTTCCATGCAAAAGAATACTGCTCCAATGAAAAGCCTGGCTTATAGAAATTCTTCAAAAATAAATTACCAAAATAAGCATTTTTAAAGTCTGTCTTACATGTTTAAGTGACTGATTCAAAAGGTGGGAGACTCAAATACTGCAAATTAATTTTTAATTTTAGTCCATGACTGTATACTTAGGGAGGAAAATGAAGAATTTAGGTGGAAAATCATGGTAGTCAGCTTGCTTTAACTACTGGTTCTTAGAAGGATTACAAGGTCAACAGATAAATTTGTAGAATTCCAGGGCAGTGGGTTCTCCATGATAAATCCTGTTTTGTAAGTAAAGGGACTCCTTCATTCCAGTGAAAGACCAGAGGAAAAATGTTTCTATCATACTTAGTTATATGATTCGAGGAAATATCTTTTGTATACAAGCACAGTGTAGACAACTCATATGGGCCTTCCATATCTTCATATAACAAAGTGTACAGGAGTTACATTTAACAGTTAACAGTTTTGTTATCTGGTTATACCTCAGCCAGAGTTATTTATTTATTTATATTTATTTATTGTTATTTGTTAACCGGGTTTGTCCAACTGGGCTTGTGGGCCATTTTCAGTGGAGACCCGAGGTGAAAAGATCCAGTAGTACATTTTAAACAAGTACAATTTTAAACAATATTGATATAATAGCAGTTACAGCAAAAAGATTCACATATGTTGGGTTACATGTATAAAGTTAAAGTTGCATTAAAAAGAAGCTAAGTAACAATTTTACACTGATATAGTTCAATAGGTCAACAATAAAAATTTTTGTTTGTATAAAATTATGCAAATGCATAGTAGACACATTAGACAGAACGGTGTAATGAGGTACTAAGTATGGTCCTTTTGAGGGTACATAAAGGGAAGGAAGACTAGGTAGGGTTATGGCAAGGGCAGGTTCTGGAATTGAGAAAATAAGCTTTTAGTTCATTTTTAAAGTGTGAGGTGTGGGAGATTGAACGTAAGTCATGGGGAAGTTTGTTCCGGGCAAGGGCAAGGGAGTGTTTGTAGAGTAGTTTGCCTACTGAATTTTTTGGGTAGTAGATATCAAGTAATTGTTGGTTAGAAGTACAGAGGGTCTGGGATGGGATGTAGATGGAGACTAAGGAAGATAGAGATAACACAAGGAGGGTTTATAAAGAATAGAGTGTAGCATATGAAATTGATAAGATAGCAGAAATTTGGGAAGTTCAAGCCATTGAAGAGAGTTTAAAGAAATGCAGTGGTGTGAGTTGTATGGGGAGTTAGTAATGAATCTGGCTATTTTATAGTAAGTCTGTTGGAGTTTGTTTAGAGTGGAGGCCTGAATATTGGTAAGAACTGGGGCAGTGTATAAGAGGGAGGGGAGGAGGAGTGCCTGGCCCATGGTAAGTCTAGATTCAGGGGTTAGGAATTTTTTGTTACGATATAGCAGACATAGTTTCTGGTTTGTTTTTTTAATACACTGGAGTATGTGTAGGTTGAACTTTAGTTCATCATCGATGATGACCCCTAGGAGTTTTGTGTGTGTGTCAGGTTGGATAGTTGTATTGTTAGAAGATGTAATAAAAAAGGAGGTTTTGTGACGAGAAAGAGAACGGGGAAGGAAAAGTAGGAGTTTGGTCTTTTTTGGATTTAGGATCAATAGGTTGTGAGAGAGCCATTGTTCAGTGAATAGTAGGGCCTGTTGGATCAGGGAGTGTAGTTCAAGAATGTTATTTGAGATGGATATAAGTGTGGAGTCATCGGCATACTGAATAAGGGAGGATTCTTTGCATGAGGTGTAAAGATCACTGGTGAAGATGTTAAACTAAAGGGGTCCCAAGATGGAGCCTTGGAGAACACCAGTGAAGATGGGAAGGAAAGGTGAGGAGGATGAGAGCCATTTGACAGATTGTCTCCTGCCAGATAGGTAACTATTAAACCAGGCAAGTGCGGAGGGGGATAGGTGGAGATTTGCGAGTTTGGATAGTAGTAGGGGATGAGAGACAGTATCGAAGGCTTTGGAGAGATCTAGGAAGAGACAGGAAATGAGTTTATTGTTGCCTAGGGCCTCTGCAATGATATGAGTGAAGGAGAGCAGGGCAGTGGTGGTGCTGTGGTGAGGACGAAATCCATGTTGGGTAGGGGTAAGTAAGTGTTGTGTGAGGAAGTGATTGAGAAGCTGTGAGTGAATACATTTTTCTAATATCTTGTAGAGGGGTGACAGAATGGCAATGGGTCAGTAGTTTGAGGGGTCAGTGGAGTTTCCACCTTTATGAAGAGTTATAGTGAAGACAGATTTCCAAAGGGTGGGGACAGTTGATTCCAGAATAGATTGATTAATTAGTATAGATATAGGATAGGCAATTGAGTCAGCAGCAAGTTTGAGGAATGTAGGAGATAGATTGTCAGTGGAAAGAGAGCAAGGTTTTAGCTTGAGTAGTAGAGATGTGATGTAAGTAATGGGAACTGGCTCAATAAAAAACAAAGTTGTGTTAGTGGGACTTGGAGGGGTGGGTGTCGAAGTAGAGTCTGGCTTAGAGGTTACCAGATGTTGGATAGAAGAGATAAAGTGTTTAGTCAGGAGGGTAGCTGTTTCCTGAAAGGAAGATTTAGGGTATGGGGAGGGATTAGAGGGCTTTCCAGGATAAAGGATGTTGTTAGGAGTTGACCAAACTTTTCCAGGATTGGATTTGTTGTTAAGCTGAGCAGAGCTATAGTATAACTTTTTGTCATTAGTTGTATATTTTTTGCAAGGTTCCTCAGTTGCCTGTATTTTTTAAGAAAATGTGGTTGTTTAATTTTAGTCCAGGTTTTCCAAGCACAATCTCTTTATTTCATTGTTAAGAAGGTCAGTGCATAAACACTACCTATTTCTTGATTATACAGAAACAAATTTGCCTGGGCAACAGAGTGAGAAAAATGATTTTGTTTTCTGTATGTTGGGATGGTTCACATATTAAACTCCTTTCCCATTAAAGAAAAACATAGCTGATCAAACAATTCCTGACTAAGAAGAATTTTACCCATTTTGGAAATATTACATTGATGAACAAATCCTGCCCTAGACCAAAAGAGAAGGAATATTTCCTAGAATAATTCTAGAAAGTCCAATTCACTAGACTCTAGACCTGAACAGGTAAAATAAAAAAAAATACTTGAAAATATTTGAAATTTGGAAACCGGGTAATTGGACTAGTCAATTGACTGTTTTCTGTCACAACAGAAGTAAAAAAAAACAATTAAAGATTGATAAAAAAGTGAAAATTGATTGGATCTCATTGCACAACCAGACCTTTACAATCTTTTGAGAAGACTGACCATCTCAGCTTCTGCTTGTTTCAGTCCCAGCCTATCAAACAAAGCAGATATGTGGCTGTAAATTCGTATTGTTTCTAGATGTTTGTAAGTTCATTCTAACAGCCTGTATCTGTCTTAGCTGTTTCCTTCTTATTGTCTGCCTTAAGTTGGTAGTCTGCATCTGTTTATGCTGCCTGTGTTTTTGTTGTTTCTGACCCTACTGCATCTGGATAAATTGTTGTAAAATTGTTAGGTCTTTATTCAGTAATGCTAGTAAATAACTACACTGTGTTTGCATTTCAAGTGTTCTGGCTTTTGAAATGAAATCCTGGTTGTTCTTTAGTGAAGCAGACCAACTTGTATAAGTTCTGACTGCTTCCAGGTACAGTTAAAGTTACATTTAATTGCTTTTGTTGTCTGAGTTCCAAGACCTTTTTAATTAAGTTTTCAGTTTCTTTTTGTGCCAGTCTCAGGCTATCCGGCAAAGAGGCTGAAAAGTTCCATCCAGCTTCTTCTTGTGCTCTTAAAGCCAGTGTCTCTCTTGTCTTATACCCCTTATAGTAATTTGACGATACAACTCATTCCCTCTCCTCTTTATTTGGCTGTTGTCATTAATTACAAAAGTATAATTTGGCAATGTTGTTATTCATAAGCGCATGAAACCATGGAACTGTACTTTCCAATAATTTCTGTAGTCATTTTGGTTGAAATGGGCATCCTGAGACCATGCAGCAATTATCTCATGCTTATCAACAACCACCTACTACCTAAACAAACTGTCACAGTGTGTGTGAGAGCTGTAGTTATTTAATGTTAATGGAGGTAAATCTCTCATACATAACCACTGCAAATAGTAAGCAGGTTGTCAGAAGCACACATCATCATACTAAATCAGTCACACACACAGCTCGCACCAAACATATAGACCTACATTTGCTGAGGATCTTAAAAGTAAACTACCTAAACCACAAAGACCTCCTAAATGTAAGCTAAAAAACAAATACCTACAGTAGTCTCACAAATGCATAACACAGACAGCACCCATAATGAAACATTGTCTCAAGTCAAAAGCCCATAAAGAAACTTCCACAAAATCCAATATCTGAGTTATAAGTGACTCCAAAGTGAGACACACTCTGGTGCGTCACTCACTAAGCTGTTTAAAGAGAGGGGCACAGTCAGTTGCCTATCAGGTCCCAGGATTCACCACACCATGCTTGCACTCAAGTCCTTGCATCAAAAGTACACATATGACACAGTCATAGTGCACAGGGGTGTAAATGACTTGGGACTGATCTATATGAAGAGAGACATGATGGAGCTCACACAAAATGTGTCCGATGCAGGTATGAGCAAAGCCTTGAGCAGAATTCTACCATTACTGAGAATGATGCCACAATACACACAAAATATTATTGACTTCAGCAATTGGCTCAGCTTTTGGTGCCATTCAAAGGCAATACAATATATATCAGCTTAGGAGGAGATGGCATACAGTCTGAACTGCTTTGCAAGGGATGGCCTGCACCTATCCCCCAAGGCTTTTGTATATTGGCTAAATCCTTGTCCACCCCCACAGTGCATTTTTCAGGAAACATCAGTCTCCTAAAGATTCTGGAATAACAAAACAGAATCTGAATAACATAAAGTTATTGCTACTCAATGCTAAGAGTCTTAACAAAAGCACTCTACAGCCTTAGAGCATTCCTTAGCCTGGAAGACATTGATATATGCATTCTCTCTATAATCTAGTTCAAAACCAATGAGTGCACTCCATCAGTACAGGGTTTCAGTGCCTAGCATGCCTTTGATTCCACCATACTAGATGGCATTATAGATGGTGGTGTCAAAATATTCTATAAAAAATTCTCCCCAGATTCATTAGACAAAATAATGACCTGGAACTACTCCACATCCAACTAATTATCAATAAAAGCCCTTATCATATCTTTGTTAGCTATAAGAACTCCCCACTATGTCTCCCTCATCTCGTACCTCCAGCCTTGGTGATTTCAACTACCCTGACATCATCTGGGAGACTTATTCACCCTCAAAGATGTATTCTCAAATTTTTCTGGACATCATCAACACAAACTCTCTGTACCAATTAGTCTGCACTCCAACCAGGAGTGATAAAATCCTGGACTTTGCCTTTATCAGTGTAGGCCAACTCTGCTGCTTCCTGGTCATATTGGACCACAAATATGTCACATTCATCATAAGACTAAAGCAGGAAATGCATTGCAATACCTCATTTTTCAGAGATTATGCTAAGTCCAATCTAACAGAACTATGAAATCTTTTACTGACAAATTCTATGTACACAAAAATAGCAACACAGATGCAGCTGTACTCCTTCAAAGTTAATACAATGCCAAATATAAAAATAAGCCCATACAATGGAACTAAAATGTAAACAGACCATATAATAAAAGAAAAAAAAATCTCTGCATGCAGCAATGTTTAATCTCTCATGATACCAAAAACGCTCTTGTTAAGCTTAACAGGGAACTCTAGATACTGTTCAAATTAACCATAGCCAGATCTGAGGTAAACTTTTCTTTAACTGTTAGAAACCTCAGAAAAAAATGCCCAGCATGAAGTAAAGCTAATAGTAAATGATATCATGCATGATTGGGTGGTGTAGCGGTAGCATTGTCACCTCATAGCAAGAGGTTCTCCAATTCAATTCTCAGTTGGAGTACCTTCTGTGCAGAGTCTGCATGTCCTCCCTGTGTTCTTGTGGATGTTCTCTGGTTTTCTCCCACATTGCAAATACATGAATCTGGAACGTTTCTCTCTGGCCCTCCTGTGAAAATTGGCTTTGTTCCAAGTTGGACTTTCCCTGTAAAAAAATGTTAAATAAATAAATCACATATGCAGGCCCAGAGGACATAGCCAATGCATTGGTGGACAAATTTAGCTAAAACGTTATCTACTCTCCCCTCCTATATTACCAGATTACATACCCATATCCATACCCCCTCAAATCTCCCAAGAACAAGTCCTCAAGGCTAGAAGCACTACTTCTAGGAGACTGGATAATATGCTGGGCTGCCTACTGAAAGATACTTTTCAGACCCTCTACAAAAGGTATTCAGTTTCTGCTCCCAAACTGGCTTCATGCTAAATGAATTGAGGACATTAACAGTCAACCCTAGCTCAAAGATGAGTTGTCTATGGACCTGGGTAATTATAGACCCATAAGCCTGACCAGTCTCATCTGTAAGGCTATGAAAAGGATCATTATAGAATTAATGAATAAGGACGTAGGTAACCTGCAAACTCTTCACCCAAGCCAGTTCATATTCATCAGCGACAGATCCTGCGTACTTAGACTCGCCACCTTCCTGGAGAAAGTTACTGAAGCAACAGATTAGGGGAATTCAGTACACACTGCATATCTTGTCCTTGCAAATGCATTTGATACCATCTCACACTCAGGTATCATAGATAAACTCAGTGAAATGTAACTCCCTTGTAACTCATTGGATAATTAATTGACTCACAAATGGAAACCGAGAAATTAGAGATGGTAGCTCTGCCTCCTCCAAAAGACTTGTCACTAGTGGTGTACTGAAGAGTTCAGTCCTTGGGCCAATCATCTTTGACATTTATTTCTCAGAGTACAAAGCAAATGTTAAGGGTTTATGACTAAGCAAATTTGTAGATGACTGCAAACATGGTGCCATTAATATCTCCTCAGAGGACACCAAGATCCTCCCAGAAGGCCTCTCCTTTACAAATAGCTGGTGTCAAAACCATGGACTAGAACTAAATGCCAAGAAATAATAATATAGTTTAGCAAAAGTGAATTCTCTTGTAACTTTCACATCAACAGCACCCTATTGAGAGTTGATCCTGTAGTGAAAATGTCCTTGTTCAACATGTCATCTCAAAGTCTTGTCCCTCTTCTCAGTATCATACAGACTGCTAAGTGGTGATCTTTGCTTATAAAGTTTCAACAGCTCCTGTCCTTTCTGACCTATTGCACATTTACAAGTCAAATGGTAGACTTAACACATGTGTAAGGGATCTCAGCCTCTTTTGCAACATACATAAGACATACTGGAAGGATAGGCATGTATCACAAAGAATTCCTCCCTATGAAGCTATCTTCCACTCCATATAAAGCAAAATACTTCTCTTACTCTCTTGAAATGTAACTTAGATGAAATGGATGAGAAACTGGAAATTCACTCCCAGTTTAGCCTCCATGTCTCTCATGGATGGGGGCAACAAGTAAACATCCCAAAATATCCTTGTTCTAACCACATCTGGGTTATTCATACACACTATGCAAGGGCCAGAAAACTACTATGGGAATGTAGGGCTGGACTTGTTAAGATCCTCACAGATGAATTATTAAGTAACTCTGAACCAATAAATCAATGAAAGCGTGTACTCTTCCTTGCTTATGTAATAAGTGACTCTTATGCTGACTGACCTCAGCAGGTTTAATCCTGTAGACAGTACCCCATATGTTGTAGGGTGTGTTACATTGCACATATAAATGTTCTGTAACATTCAAAAGACTTCAGGAATGTTTTATTCAAAGATGACAGAATAATCTCCTGATCATATCTAGGAGATATTTCATTTTTTTATTTAAACTTTTTCATTTGTTAACCAGGTAAGTGAACTGATCAAGTGTGGATCATTTTCAGTCATAATCCAAGACCCTTATAATGTAAAATATATATGAACAATTTGGAGGAATCAATCTGTATTAATCATCTATAGTCATAACTGGACTAGGGGTTCTGGATAACAGGGTTCTCTGTGCACTAACATACACTTAACAATCTGAGGAATTACCAACCAGCATAGGATGAATTAATCATTTTTATCACCAAAATAAATTTCAAAAGTCTGTTTTCATAGATGCCAAAATGTACACTACATGGCTTTCATACGCAAGATGAACAAGGAAAATTGCCAAAGGTATACATTCTCATGACATGAAGAAACTCATCAAGTAAACCTGACTTTGTCTCCATTTTATGATGAGAGATTAATGTATATGACCTGTGAAGAGCAAGGCATTCATCCTTGTTCACTGTAACACCAAATCCCTATAATAACTGGGAATGGGTGAGTTGTACACAGGACTTTAAGAAGTAGACTAGAATTTCTAGCCAATAGTAGAAGTCCAGAAATTGGATAAGGCTGTCCACCAAAATATTTTTGGTTGAGATCTTGGTGAGCTAACCATCTATTTTTAAGCTCCTCAACTTTGAATTGAACTGGGCACCAGTCTGGGGAAGTACACAGGGTAACAAATGACCAAGCCATGTTTCTGTAAAATAGTATGGTATACTATAACTGCGGTGGTGGTGCTGCGGTAGCGTTGTCGCCTCACAGCAAGACGTTGTGCAGTTCAATTTTCAACTAGAGCGTCTTCTGTGTAAAGACATGCATGAATGGGCATACCTTCGATGAAGGTTGTCAGGGCTGGCAAACTTGGCACATAAAAAATCTACTGCCAATCATTAGTGGACCGGAGTTCCACTGTGGCGAACCTTACCTGGAAAAAGCCGAAAGAGATAGTATAGTATAGGGAGTAAAAACATGCCCCCGGATTCACGAATCCTCCATGTAAGACTTAATAAGTCTTACTCTGAGGCTGCAGTTGAACAGTATGATGTCAGAGTGCCATGAATATGCATGAGGGCACACTGATTCAACCGTAAGTCTTACACGGACCGTGTAAGAAAGCAGGGGGCGTGTCCAACTGCAGAGCAGTCTAAATGTCCACGCCCCTGCAAGTGTTCAAAATAAAAGCAAATAAACAAGAGCGAGTCCGCTCAAATGTCCCTGCACCCAACACCTCACTGTCTGATATTGTAAACCCCCATCACAGTTCTACAACGCATAACATTAATTTTTTTTAAATTCCCAAAATAGCTGCCCGTATTTGCACGTGTATTTATTTTTTAAATCAGTATATGGAATAATACCTAACAAATATGTTTAAACATAACTAAAAAGCAGTGAAATGGCTAATGTATCAGTGAACAAAATAAATATTTTAAAGGATCCCAATATAAAATTGCCTGCAGTTAAGCAGTGCTTCACCCAGTGCAATAGAGTTGCCCATAGTTCAATAGCGCTTCACCCAGCGCAATAGAGTTGCCCATAGTTCAATAGCGCTTTACCCAGCACAATAGAGTTGCCCATAGTTTAATAGCGCTTTACCCAGCACAATGTGTTTGCGTGGACGTGCGCACTGTGCCAACCAGGGCACCGTAGGGCACCGAGGAGCAATGTAGAGCAAAGTTGCTTAAATGCAGCCACACCCCCTAGCCTGTCTGGACAGTATGAAAATAAAATGAATGACAAGGCTCGAACCCAGGACTCTGTGCATCACAAGCAAAGTACAGAACCACTAAGCGATGATAACTTAGGGGAAGCAGCCACTGTTAACAGACATATACTTACTAATGGTAGTTTAACCATTACTAAGCAGGTCTCCAGTCAGCCGAGAATTTTAAAAAACTGCCAATCACAAAAAAGTGCGGGAAATGCTGCATATTTAAGCCATATTTAAGCCCCACAGGAGGGAATACACGCCATAACTGATTGTAGCTCACATCTGCAGTTAGAATGTCTGGTGTCTTAGAGGGAACACACTTCCGAGCGCAAAGTTGGGGAATCGAGGATTCAAAATACATGGTTTGGCTCCTTGTCCACCGTCATGAGTCAAGACTCCTGCAGGGACAGTTCCAAGGGATGGAGTACAAGGCAGAGGCTTGGAACCGGTTAGCTCATGACCTCACTAGTGCCACAGGCGTTCCTTGGACTGCTGAGCAAGTCCATCACCACCATGCAGACCTGAAGAGACGAAAGCAGGACCGCCTGAACCAATGGATACAGGAGGCCTGTGGGATACAGGATGCCCCACAACTGAGTATGTAGCCATGGAATGCAGTATGTAAGAATTGATAATAGAGTATGTATAACGGATAGGTATGTCTCAATATCCCTTCATTTACTTTACAGCTGCAGGTGACCGTGCTGTGAATCAGCAAGCCTATGCTGATAGGCTGCTAAGGCTGTGCCACCAGGCAGGTTAGTGATTATTCTGCATGTATTGTTATATAAAATATGGGAGAGGGCATGAAAGAAAGTGTTGTAGTCCAATAATACAGCCATAAAATTGCCTGAATAAGTCCTCTGCATGTACTGTCAGATAAAAACGTCAGACAGGCAGAAAAAGAGTATAGTAACCCATTAAGAAACGTAACATATGTCTGGAATAATATCTCTGCAGGCACTGCCATATAAAATAAGTGAGTGAGCCTGAAAAAGAGTGTTCTAACCTATTAATAAAGGTATAATATGTCTTGAACATGTCTACCATATACACCGTTAAAACAAATAAAGGAGTGAGCCTGTGGAAAAGTGTGTAATGTCATTAATAAAGGTCTAAAACCCGGAGTGTGTCTGTGTCACATAGTGTGAAATGTTGTTGTACCCTTGCATTATACAAACAGTACTGTTTGAAAAGGTGCTGGCAAGCCAGAGTTGTGCAGTCCCATATAAAGTGAGTGATGGAAGTGCTAGTAGCTGTGAAACATATAGACAGTCCACAACAGTCAGTTACTGGCTGGCATGAATAAGTAAATCTGGCACACGTGTAGCATGTTATTTTTCCCCAGAAATGTGAGTGTGTGTCAAGAAATGCAGGGTTCTGTACAAATCAAAGTGAAAATGTCATGTGAAAACATCCCGGATATGTAGATAAAGAAATATAAATGCAATCAAGAAATATGTAGCAGTAACATCTGCATCCTGGACAGTTAGTATGTCAGATATAGGTCAGGCATATATTGAATTAGCCAAACCCATTACACAACCTAATGTATGGTGGCAAGTGTAATAATACATATAGGGGATATACACTTGCAGTCACTAGGAATGTAGTGTAGACAAAAAGGTAATTATAAGATGTTAACCAAGGTTTTTTTCTACACCCTACTGTATGTGCATAAACCATGCAATTCCACACCTCAATGGGTATGTGCAATCTTAAATATTTGTTGGGACATATGTCCTATTCTATAAATAATTGCATTCATGTTGATGCATGTGCCCTGTTTAAACACCACAATCATGGTAGCCTGTTGCTATCAAACATCCCTGTATGCTATGGGAATATCCACTGTGGTTCAATATATGCATTTGTTATGCTTGCTGTTAAAATGTTGTAACCTTGGTGTGTTGGGTTAATGGGAATATTACTGCATGCTGTTACAACTAATCTGGAATGCTGTTTTGCTTATGTTGTAATTAAACACACCTAATCACAGAACGTATGGGAAGGCCGGTCCCAGCGGACCCACCTGTCCCTCCTCATCTGGCGAGTGCACCTGGCACCAGCAGGTTCAGTGCCCAGCCTGGGCTCGCCTCCTCCGTTGGCTCTATGCCACCTTCGGGTGGAAGCGCTGCAGGGAATGGGGCTCGCCCCCCCCTGTGCAAGCGTGGGCGGAGAAGGGCCACCAGTCACCCTTTGAAGGGTCCGGGTTGTGGTGCATAGGGAGATCCAGCATTCGGTCCCTGATCCCCTACGCCAGCTCGAGCCGAGAGTGGTGCATCTCACAGGTGAGCCTGCCCGTCCTACACAGCCCCCAGCACAGCCACCCTCGGGGCTGTGAAGGTACAGTGGTGACTGCCCATGGGTGGGGATCTCAGTTCCACTGTTACCATCTGTGGGCTCATGGGCTTGCGATTTCCAAACATCCGACCCCGTCAATTGTGTTCACCCACCCCATGTGTCATACACCGCCCCTGTATATGTCTTGTCTGTCTACCTTCCCAACCTACCTCCCCGGACATACCTTCTTCCTCTACCACACTTCCCACACTCACCTGAAAAAAAAAAAAGGGCAATCTGTACCCACAAAAAAAATTACGCCCCATACATAGCTGCCCATTTCGCACACATGTCCATTGGACATGTAAGCTGATAATTAGAATTGGCAGTACAACATACTTTGTTGTTCTCACTCCTCTCCCAGGGGTGGAAGGTTTCAAATTTCACTCCAAATTCATTGCATATGCACAACTGTTGCTGTTAAAGAAATGGGCAGCTATGGACCTTCCCTACACCTGTCCTGCACATCCTGAGCTTGTTTACCTACTGTCTGTCCCTCTTTGTGCCCCTTTTTTACCACTTTCCTATCTCCCCATTTTCTTTTTTTTAAAAGAAATTAGCGCGGGGGTTAGCGGGAGTAAGCACTTTTAAGCGGTAGTAAGTGGGTTTAAGCGAGTGTGCGCATGTGTACGCTTAGCTAAGTGTCGCTATGTATTGCGCAAACCCACGCAAACCCACTTACAACTGCTTAAAAGTGCCTTAGTCACTCTATGGCAGGTCCCTTGTTCTGCTGAGCAGCAAAAGAAAAACCCTCTGCCAGTCTCGAACCCCAGACCATTGATACAATAGACTGCATGAATTACCACTAAGCCACAGCAGATATACAAACAACTTGCTTCTGAAATAAATATATCATGCATTACAATGAGGGAATGTAAATGAAAATTAGGAATGGTATAACACAAATCCTTTTCTGTGGGTCTTTACCAGCAGTGGTTGTGGAATTGCATGACATGACTGTGAAAGGAGAACCAGCCATCCTAGAAGGGAATAATGTTATAGTAGCACCTTACAAACACCACACAGTATCAGACCAGGATAAATACTGGCCACAGGAATACAGTGCAATAACCACATTTGTATGGCAGTTAATTGTGTAAGTGAGAAAAAAGTACATACTCCCATGTATCCTGTGTTAGCATTTGGAGGGGTGCGTACATGTCTACATTGAGATGTGTGTACTGGAAGCAGCAACATTCAGGTTTGAGTACAACATGCATATAACTGGCTACAACCCTAGCATCAGATAAGAGACGTATACCAACCTTCAGAATGACACAATGGTGTCCAAAGCAAACAAGCATGGGACCACCTTGGAAATCTGAAAGGGCTATGCCTACCTAACCTAGCATTTTATAGCAGTGGGCTGCAATCACAGTGAGTAATGCAATCACCAAACAGCAGGCTGCATGCTATTACTGAATGGTGGGCAGCAACTGGGGCAGAGGCTGTCACATGCACAAGTGCAGATACCTAGAAAAGCAGGCTGTACCTGCAGTCCACACATGCAATTATATAATTGCAGGTGCTGTGAGATAGAGAGTGAGAGAGAGAGAGAGAGAGAGAGACGGACTAAGACACAGACTGAGACAGAGAAAGAGACAGAACAGAGTGAGAAACTGAGAGAGAAAATTAAATAGAGGGTTAAAACCCAAAACAAACCATCAATAAAAAAAAACCTACAAAACCATAACACACGGAACAGGGAAATACAAAGGTAAGGTATGTAACTCACATGTATGTGTTGGCATGTTGTAGATGTTCCTGAAGAGTACTCTACACACTGCAAATCATCCATGTGTGGCAGCAGTATGTATCTATCTGTATCTGCACATGTGCATAGGGCAAGGGACATACTGCAACTGTTAGTGAAGGGTGGACAGATATCTGTCAGTGAAGGTTGATATGTGCATATATCCATGTAGGTTGTAGTGTGTGGCCTAGAAAACAGCATGCAGTGCTCAGGAGCAGCCTTAGGTCAACTGGTGCCCTAGGCAAAAGGGCTCCATGGCACCCCCCTACCACACTTCCTGGTGCCCCCATCCTTGTCTTACTACACCACATAAATAGTGGAAAAGCACCCCTGCTAGAGCGGCGCCCTAGGCGGCCACCCAGTTGGCCTATGCCTAAGGCCAGCTATGGTAGTGTTGATATATGTCATATGGTGGTTAAATGCTGTGGGACAGATTTGTCAGATCTGCTGTGTTACAGCCAGTGAAGCCTGCTAATGCTACAAGGGCTGAGGACACCCACATGCATTCTGCACAACACTGTGCAATGTAATCACATACATGTACATCCCACAACTGTCGCATAAGTGATATCCTCACCATGAAAGGTGGACTGTACATGTGCCTATATGTACATCCATGTGTACAGCAATGGATGTGTACATGTATGTGTATAGATATGTATATATATATATATATATATATATATATATATATATATATATATATATATATATATATATATATATATATATATATACATATAGAGTGAGAGAGAGAGAGACAGAGAGACACGGGGTCATATATACCACAACAGGTGTGTGGTGACCAAGGCATGGACTGTAGATACGTGTTGATACTGCAGTGCCATTCCACTTTCCCAAAACAGTGTACCCATTAACTACCACATAGGTAGAGATCTACCTAACAGCGAAGGTGTGATAAAGGAACATGGAACCCAGGTGGACAGTAGCCTCCACTTTGATGAAGACAGTGCCACACTACACCTGTAATCTGTCTGTGTGGTATGTGTCATGACATGTGTGCCATCTATGGAAGTATAGGGTAGAGTTCCTCTCTACTCATCACAATGCCCTGTGTGATATGTACTTCACATGACAACTACACCAGGTGAACAGGCCACAGACAGACCTCCCAAAGGGTAATACTGTCTGCAAACAGATGCCCTATGCAGACTGACTCACAAAACCACAACTACACTGTATTGCATACTGGCCACACAGAGGTGACCCCTGCCAGACAAACAGACGTTTGTCACACCCATAGATGGGTGACAACCACCATGGCAACATATCACAATCCCTCCGGGATACACGCTCTAGGGCCCTAAACCTTGTCAGCTCACTAAACAGCACATGCTGGAGGGATAGGTTCCCATCTCAGAGATATGCCATACACTGGAATAGACCACATAGCAATAGCAAACAAGGCTCCTCCTTAGCAGTTGTTATAAATACCCCTGATGACTGTGTGGAGATTGGTAATACACCCCAGGAAACACATCTGTGGTTCAGGTTGGCAGGGGCAAGTGAAATCAAAGTACATGTGTGCCAAAGGCCAGGGTAGCATATGGCTAGGCTGCCGTAGGCCCTAGGGCTAATAGCATATTACCTACCTATGACACCATGCACTCACACATGTACTTAATGCAATAGTTGCTATATGAGGTTGAATAAGTGTAACGCTGAATGTGTGCAAGGTCTGTAAAGGTGTGATAGCTTAGTGTGATGTTGTATCTGACATAGTAGTGCCTATCCAAGCTGTGAGGACAGCAACTGATGTGTAATGTACTGTTAGGCAGACATAGTAGTATGGCATATGATGTGACGTAGTTCTCCATTGGTGAATGTGGTGTCTCATTGTAGGCTAAAGCAATACATGTATGCTTAGTGAGTGGTAGTACTGGTGAATCCATCACTAATATGAACTATAGTACTACCTAAAGCTGTGGGCCTAAACAGCACAGTATGGTGTGTGTTCACATTGCTTGGAAACACTGTCATGTGTGTTTCCTGTAGTCTGCACAGAGGACAAAATGCAGGCATAAGGGTATGTAAGTAGTGGCACACAGTACCATATGGTACACAGATAATGCTCATCTGTGTTGGCATACAGTGGTGCATTGTATGTTTGCCTGATGTGTGTGTGTGATTATGCCTGTACAATGGCTACAATCATATGTGTGTTACAGGGTAAACGTGTGTATCCAGCAACATATATAGTCTGTTACAGCAGTATGTTACCTATAGTAACAACTGTACACATCTGTTAGGCAGGCCTATGGCATCAATGACTAGGGTGGTTGATTGGTACTACTGTACCTGTACTTTACATCCATTGCAATGGATGACATCTCTGTGCATTGGTGTGATATGCACCCCTGTCGTGAGGTTGTGCAATGTGTCACAAACAGTGTGTCAGGTACTGTTGTATAGTGGTGTGATATATTGAGTCTGCCAGGCAGTGTTAGTTAGTTGTGGCCTGAAAACCAATAAGTGGTATTGAACATGTGTAACCTCTGACAGACAATAGGATGGTATATATGTCAGTAAAGTGATATCTGTGGGTAAAGTTGTAAAGTGTGCCACAGGACAATCTCACACATATTGTTCATATCGTTTTCAGCCAGATGGCCCACCAACGCAACCCAGCGTACACAGCGGATGAGGAAGAGGTGATACTGCAAAGCCTATTGCAGCAGTACACAATGCTGTTCTTCAGAAGCAGCCAGCACCAGCAGGAGCAGACTGCACTGTGGCAGGAACTTGTTCATCGGGTAAATGACATAGGCATGCATAACCGGACATATGAGCAGGTATGCCATCACTGCAGTGATTTAATTAGACAAGTCCGGTGGCATGCGTCTGATATCCAAAGACAGCAGCTTGCCACAGGTGGTGGGATAGCCATTCATCCCCCCCTCACCAGAGTGGAGGAGCTGCTCCTAAGCGTGCTGGCTCCTGGACAACAGCTACATCAACCTCTGACATGCCACCCAGCACATCCACCTGGAGCAAGCAGGTAACATGCCCTATCTGTAGAGTACAGTTAACTGTATTGTTAGATTATGTCTACGTGAGATGTGTACTGTGTGTTTAGCCGTTCTGCTACCTAGTGTTGTGCAATACGGATAGTTTGAATAATATCTCTACAACTGTGACTGTTGACTGTTGTTGTACTGCAGTTTAGCATACCCACTGTAGCAATGCCACAGTTGTGGCCACTGACAAACTCTCTCATATTCTCGTAGGTCCCTTTGGTGTGATGGCAGGGCAGCTGATTCATGCTGGTGAGTGTGTTATACCTGCAATGTTGGTAATGAAATATGCATGTCATAGGTGAGGTGTAGGCCATGTACACGTAACACACCTACGCATAATGCATGCCATGCATGTTTGCTGTGAGACGTTGCACAGCACAGTAATGTCAGTAGCTGCCTCAATGACATGCAATATACAAAACATGACACACAGTTGTGGCAACCCCATACTGCACATTGGATAGGCATAGTTGCAACACCTGTACACAACATAACACATTTATCACATGCAGTACACAAAGTCATGCTACATATGGCGTAACCACACACCTGCTGTAAGGTCATACTTCAGTATCCCACATGTCATCCACACACACATGATGTACCTCAGGGGTAGTGGCCTATCATGGGGCTGTGCAACACTCTTCAACACATAACACAGTCATGTTAGGCAATGCTCCCTATTGGGCACCTCATACACCCATGTACAAAGTGGCTGTGTAATAGTGAACGTAGCCACGGCACTGCAGTTTAGGTACAGCATGCTAGGTGGTGGTCTGTCACACAGTAGTAGCCATTTGTGACCACAAGATGCATGATGATGATGATGGCACATGGTACTACACCCCATCTGGTTACAGTGACCACAGTACTACACATAGCAGTCTTTGCTGTGCACCTCAATGTTGTGTGTGTGCAAACATATGCACCTATACACAATATGCATATCATGTTGTGTGTGTGCTTACATATGCCAGTATACACAATATGCACATCAGTCGCCATCTGTACAAAGTGTTACATATATGTCCTGGAATGCTATTGGGTGTATAGGTCACATGACACACATTGGGTATGTGTGGTGTTTAATGTTGCAGTTGTGTAGCATGCCATGTCATGGCTGGCACCGACATATCTGCAATATGTCCCACACTCACCATAACCACTGTATAATGTCCATGTCGAGCATTGGGATTCCTTCACGTCTACATACACCACTCATCCCATGTCTGTACATTGCATGCATTTGCTACACCTGTGCCCACTATTATGTGCTATGGACACAGACACTGTCATCAGACATGGCAATCTATGTGTCACACAGATAACACATGCAGCCATGGTATGTATACCATTGAGTGATGGTGCACATGACATTGCAGAGCAGATAATACTTGCACAGCAGTGTTGTGTCCATGTACACATTGTGTTCCAGGGTGTAGCCAATCACTGAACAACTACACACATGCATCAAAGCCATGCATAATGTCATTAGATAGGGCTGTCTACACTTGCACTGCATGGTGTTGAGCAACACATGGTCTGCATGCTGATACATGTGTGGTGACTGTTTGCCTTGTGATACTGTCACCCACCATCACTCACTATTGTGTATGTGTTGGATTGCTGGTGTGTGTGTGTGTGTGTGTGTGTGTATGTGCTGTGGCGAGCAGTGTATTTCTGTGCATGTGTGTATGTGTGCATGTGTGCATGTGTGCATGTGTCCATGTGCGCATGTGTGCATGTGTACATGTGTACATGTGTGCATGTGTGCATGTGTACATGTGTGCATGTGTTCATGTGTTCATGTGTACATGTGTGCATGTGTGCTAACATCATGTACAAATTGTAAAGTGTGTTTCCTTTCTTCCTTCCACAGGTGCTGAGTTAGGGGTGGCTGAATGCAGCAGGGAACGTGATGTCACCGCCACTAATAGTGGAGATGATGAGACATGTATTGTGGCTCAGGAAGGTCTGACAGGGTCTGTCGTTGGTCCACCAATCGACAGTACACAGCGGTCAACCCCATCTATGCGCACACTCATGCTGCCAATACATCTCTCGTCACCAATGGCCTTAGCTGAGGGACAGCATACAGTTGGCATTAACCAGGAGAGTGTGGTACCTAAGGCACGTGCATCCCCTCACAGCAGCCATAGCTGGATTACTGGAATGGTACCACATAGGTGAATTTCCAGGGGTTCTCGGGGGAGCACCACTGGTCGTATTGCCCTGGCAGATGTGCCCCCGGAGGTATTACAACCTCCAGTATGTTCCGGGCTGTAATGTAGGCACAGGCACGTATGGAACGGTACACCTGACAGGGAGTAAGGGTGCAGAGGGCCCATTACAATGCTATCAATGACAGCATCCATGACCTTGCCGGTGCCATACAGAATTACACCAAGGTCATTGATAGCCGTTGGAGGGAGACATTAGATGTCCTCCACAATGTATTAGCCATCAGCCAGGACTGTGCGGGATGGATGAGAAACTGACGCGGATGCATGCCAGCAACAGCATCAGCTGGCAGTCGTCGCGGACAGACCATGGATCACAGCCACTCCTGTAGTGGCAGTACCAGCCCCAGCAATGCTGGGGCTGGCCTGTCCATTGACTATCCTGCTAGACCATGTGCATGTGGCACTGGCCAGTCCCAGCAGGGACATGGGTCCAGTCATCATACCTCTGCCTCTGATGATAGCACCCAGTCAGGGTTGGTACCCAATACTGCCCGTAGCATCCCTGCTAGGCACAGGTACTGTGTCCATGGCCGGAAACAGTGATCTGTATGGCCTAGCAGGTACAGTCTGTGGCTGTTCCACAACTGCCCGTATATGGCAGCCACATGGTGGAGTTGTGTGCATGCAGACACACACACATTTACCATACAACTAGAGCTCACACATACACACACACATTACATCAACATTCGCCCATGCAGTACTGTTGTCCCTCACACACACACACACACACACACACACACACACACACACACACACACACACACACACACACATAGGCATGTCGATTGGATGGGTCAATGTCGGGCTCTGGCAAACCTACAACACACCCTGTGCATATGATGATACCTGTGCCACCTCCTGTCATCTGTAACATTGATGCAGGATCAGGCTAACATGGTTCTGATGCACAGGGTGACATTATAGCAGTGTAGCAATAGTAGCAAGTTGCCAACAGGAAAGTGTAATGATATCCTTGTAGGTATATCTGAGCAGGCATTATGCATCACAGCTGTGATAGTCATTGCAGCATTGTTTACACCAGTGTTAGATCTGAGTATGTATTGTCCACCCATGTGCCACTTGGCTAAAGTGTGCAGTGTTGCCAGCATGTGTTAGTGAGTGGACAGTACGTGTGTGATGTGTGCATTACAAATTAGCGGGTGTACATCTGTGAACATGGTGTGTGTGCACTGTCTGCATGTACGTGCATAGTGGACATGTGGGATGTGCAACATACCCTGTTCTACACATTGTTAACATCTCATGGTATCTTTCAATGGCCAGTATGCATTCTACTACAGATATGTACTAACAAGGGTACACACGTGTGTATGACATGGGTTGGCACTATGCTGTGAGTGATACTGTTGATATCTGTCAATAATCTGCAGTTTGGTAGTATACACCACCTCAACAGCATGACTATAACCAATCATTAGATGATGTCCTGACAAATAACTCACAGTTGTAGGGAACTCAGTAACAGTTGGATCCTTCCAGTACTATATTATAACAGTAACCAGTGGTATTGACCGCCACACGTTCCTGGGACCACACATGTGTGGCATATAGCCCTCTTAGGTACATGCAAACACACTAGGGATATGTCCATCCACATCTGAAAATGCATGCATTGGCCTACACTGCATTCCCTGGATGGGACGCATATCCTACACAAGGCTATCATACAGACAGGTACCTGTTGTCCAGTACATGCTGTATAGCAGTAAGCCATCTATGGCATAGTCATCCACATTTACTATACATACTATCCCGACATTACCACATAGGTGGTAGCCCTGAACATGTATGTTGGGTACCAACGTGTACAAACAGACACGTGTTATGTCATCTGTCCCTTGGTATCCACATATCCATAGGTATTGTGGGATCCCTCAGTGTTTCGCATAACATATTAGGGGCCTGCATGCATATCCACAGGGATGGTGTACACCTATAATAACTGTCCATTATTGCCAGTCGTTGTTGTGTATGAACATGTCTGACATATACCCCGGCAATTACCCTCACTCACAGTACTCTATATTACGTGTCATGGGTGCGTGTGGCAGAGATGTCCTTGGCCACGGATCACGACATTGACCGGGATTGACGCATACATACATATGTGACCTATGATCCGAGAAGCAGCGGCACAATCTGTCGAAGGTTACAAATGTATTCATGTAGTATGCAGGCTTCACACCTATGTACTGATTGAGGTCACATGTACACAACTTTATTTGACACGCAGCTACCCGATGTGTGCAATGCACATACTGTTTGAAACATATGTCATACCGTACTAAAAGCAAAACCCACACTGCATTGACCACCTGTAGCACACACATACACACACTCAGCGTTTGCAGGACTCAAACCCATACCTAACTATGTTATGATACTAGAGAGATGCACATTAATATGGCACGCTATATGCACTACTAGGTGGTTTCTGTTCTCCTTGAACATTTGTAGGATGCTGACATCATCGAACTTTCCAAAGAGGGATGTACCTCTCTTAATGTGTTTTCCCAGTCTCCAAAAAGGCTACTCCTCTCAAAAGAAATCACACACATACACACACCCCCATGGGCCTGTCTGACAGGATGTTGGCAATGTCAGTAAGGTACAATTGTCCCTGACTCAGCACATATATGCGTGCACATTACTATTTATTACATAGCTGAAGGACATGTCATGATTCTCAGTCTGGACTACTTCTCAGCTACTCTTTACAAAACACCGACAAACCTGAGCACTAATCCCGGTTATATTCTTTTACACACTTAACACCCTACTGATCCTTTGTGATCAGGCTACAGAGTATGTCATCATAATACACTGTCATGTTCAGGGTTCGGCTTCATGTGCACTCTCCAGTCCAGCTAGTGAATATTGTGGTTATGACACAATGTCACATCTGCCTCATGTACACAGACAACCCTCTCCTCCTCACATCACACTCACATATATGTGGGAGATGTAACAATATTGACATACAGGACACTGAACTCTCTCGACCCATGACTGGCATAGTCTATCAGGTGGTGAGGGTGACCACACACACCACATATCAGTCTCAAATACACCGATAGTGACAGCAAACAAACCACATTATCACACATACACATATTCGGAGGCTCTACATACACTCTGACTAAGCAGCAGAGACCTCCAAAGCAGACACACATACAACTGCTACCCCACTACAATGCCCACATGTCACACAGCTCACAATGTCAGTGTGCCACACAGTCACTGCCCTTTGGGCTAAACAACACACCTGATACACTTGTTATAGGTGACACAATGTCAAACGCACTATAATCCCACTCACCAGGCCAAACAAGGGAATAGTCACTCTGAGCTGTCAATCAGGTGCCAGGATCCGCCACATAACACATGCACTCAGATCACTCCAAAGCAAGTCCAGGACTGGCTCCATCATTGTCCATGCTGGTGCATACAACCTCAGACGTTCCTCCCTGGACCACATGACATGGAACATAGAGGAACTCTGTGATCATGTAGCCTAGCCCAGTATTATCCTGACCTTGTCTAGCATCTTACACTCACCAAGTATGATGCCACAATATACCAACAAACTGATCACGTTTAACAGTTGGCTAACATCTTGGTGTTATTCAAAGAGGATACAGTGCCTGTCACCCTGGGGTGACATGCTCGACATGCCACATAGCTTCCCTATGGACAGCTTGCACCTGTCACCCTTGGACTTTTGAATACTGGCTAGGGCACTTACTGCCACCATACTGCCCTATTTAAGCAGGGCTCAAAGGACAGAACCACCTCCATAGACATTACAGAGTACACGACACTGAGGGTAATGCTGCTCAACACCAGATGTATTACCCTCAAATTGCGCCCACTCAGGAATCTCCTCAGTATGGAGGATAGCAATATCTGTGCACTAACAGACACATGGTTCAGGCTCCCACATGCACACCAGCACTACCAGGTTGTACTTCGTACCATGCTTTCTGACCACATAACTCAGAATGGCCAACACAAATAGGAGGAGTATCCATATACATCACAGATACACATACCTCCGGGTTGGTAGCACTGCACAATGCATCACGGACCATACATATGCACCTAACATTTTGCAAATCTGCCTTTTGGTTTGTTGCCTGCTACAGACCACACTCTCCAACTCAGCAACCTCACTCAGCTTTCCTGGGAACATTAGACAATATGAAGGTCTCCCCAAAAACCATTATATTGGGTGACGTCAAATACCCACACATTGACTGTGGATAGTACTCAGACCCCAACACCTTTGCCCAACAGTTGCTACTATTTCTAAACTCATATGCTATGGCACAACCGGTCACCACACCCACAAGAGGGGACAACATATTGGACATGATCATCACCGACATGGGGACTCTATGTTCCACACCTGTGATATACCCCTCATTGGTAAGGGCAGAACATACTTTATCTCACTGGACATCCATATCCTGTTCCCACACCCATCCTGGGTAATTTTAGTGAACTTCCCAAAAGCAAATGTCACATTCCTCCAAACCACGGTGGTATCCTTCAGAGACCCTGGGTCAGTGGGAAGTATGGCTCAGACTGCTGAATCCTTTACATAGACATTCTATGGACACCTAGTGGATCATGGATCGTTACATACAAAATAACTGGACTCACTCCTCCAATGGCAGTAGACCTGTCTGGTAGACCCCAGCCATTAATATGCTTTACAACAAATGGAGGAAGCTACTACATGATAGAGCACAATCCCAGACAGGGAAGGCATCTGTGATCTGTACTAGCAGACTGCTACAATCACTCAGGTATTTATGTCAGGCACGCTTCTAATGGACAATTGCACCAGACACGTTGGACACTCACAAGGCCTTCTTCAGTTGATTCAGGTACCTGGCTGGACACTCACTGATATGCTGTATGTTACTGCATACTGACTAAACATACCCTGAACCCACTGACATTGCCATCATCCTGGCAAACAGGTTCAGGGCAGATGTGTCCCCCTCATCCCCCCTAAGGTGGTACTGTCCATACCAACAGAGTGTAACCTCCCAGACATCACGAGTAAGCAGGTGAGTGCTGCCCTCCCCACAGCGGACAACACAGCATCAATGGGACCAGACGGTGTCCCGGCCTGTGTCGTACACAGCCTTCATGACAGATGTAACACTCACATTATGTCACTGTTCGATATAAGAGTTAATGCAGGATATGTACCCACGGAATGGCATACAGCGATAGTGGTCCCACTCCACTGAATACTGCCACAACAGACCACAGGCAATATTGGCCTAAAAGGCTAACTAGCCTGTTCTGCAAAGCTATGGAGTGTATTGTAATGGGACTCATGCACATAGACATGGGAAACCTAGAGACACTGGGTCCTACACATTACAACATTGTTGTGGGCAGATCTTGCCTGTTGGACCTGTTCATATTCTTTCAACAGTTACCAGGTCCATCAGTGTTAGGATGGTTGTCGACACAGCCTACCTGGACCTTGCACAACCCATCAATACAATACTCCACTCGGCCATTATGCATAGGCTCACCAGCATCAGTATCGACACATATCTGACATGATGGATTGCTACCTGGAGCAGGGATAGCACCCACATGCTCAGTATTGCAGGTGCCATGTCTGACTATACACCAGTTACACATGACATCCCACAAGGCTCAGTCCTGGGACCTCTCTTGTTCAGTATATATTTGTGTGATGTACAGGCTATCACAGGAGGGATATGGCTGCCCATGTTCACAGATGACTGCAAACTGGGTGCCATTATCAGCTCTCCTGCTGGCACATGCATACTCATACAGGGTCTCACAGAGATAGGTTGACTGGTGCCTGAGCCATGGCCCATGGCTACATGCCATTAGTTGCATAGTCATCCCCTTTGAGGATGACAAGATGCCCACACATTACCACATAGGTTGTAATCCATTACATACAGTAGTAGTTGTTCGGGTTTGGGGACATGACCTGTTCGTACTCTCACCTTTGACAATCCTATTGCCATAGTGGTTAGACAGTACGTCTACATAGCCCACCATATCCCATATTCGAGCAGATGTAGGGATTCACACAGATGCCCTGCACAGTTTCGATACAGTAACTCCAGCTCTACTCAGTCACTTACCACCTACACGGATGTGTTGTGTGCCTGTAGTTGAAGGCAATATCTGACCCAGACTTACTGGACATGCTCCACCTCAGGATATCCGACTCCCTTGGTGCTACACACTCCAGGGACATATACCTCAGTACTGATGTTAAAAGGACATGCTGGGGGGGACAGATTATTATTAGAAAGCCTCCACTCACTCCGGAGTGTAGTCCCAGTTTTGCATAGGCAGAGTCACCCACTGACCACCTACAGGTGACATCCTGACAAGTGGATGGGTAATCACATGTTTACCCATGGGATATCTTCTGGGTCCTTGCTAGACAGAGGCACAATACACTGAACGTAAATGGGCTATCTTGTGTGACCTGCTATTCACAGGCACAGTGCTCCGATTTGACTGGGTTGCAGTAGCCAAACACACTCTGGCTATGCTTGTATATGCCCTAGGGCAGATAGCCTAGTATCAACCTCTGAACCTATGATAATTTTCATGATACACAATGTTTATTGCTGATACTGTTTGCAGGTTTTTATCATCTTTGCTTTCACACTTTATATGAACCGCTTAGGTATCTGCAGAACATATTTGCTTATGGCAGGGTTCCACTATATTATATACGTGTCTATTGTCATATAAGTATGTGCACAGGGCAGATTGCTGTGTAGTGAGAAGTTCCTGGGTTAACACATGCAACTGCCTGTTATGTGTGGCCCAATGCTGTACTCCAACATGGCCTAAGTGTGTGAGCATGCCCAGTTCAGACTGTCAGTGTTCTGTTGCCTGACATTTGTCTCATGTATTCAAGTGTGTGAGCATGCCCAGTGTGACCTTTCAGTATGTTGCTGTCTGAGGTCCACTACATTTGTTGATGTATGCCTACATGTCCATTATTAACATTTGTACTGTGTGTGTTGAAAGTCAGGTTCTATTCTTACTGCAGGACTCACCTTTGTGTCATAACTCGATAGGGATTATGCTGTGCCTGCAGGGTTTCCGTGAAATACTTTGCATAGACTTATCAACATTTCTTCATACAGGCTAACTATTGCACTACTGTCATGGTTTAGTGATTCAGTACTATGACTATAGTGCACAGTATGCTGGGTTCGAGGCCCATTGCCACTTATATTTTCATACTGAGCAGACCAGACTGCTTAGGGGCCAGTAGAGCAACTCTGAGCATGTTGGCTTTTGTTCAGCTATGCCCTACCTAGACCCAGCTTGTCCAACATTGCTCAATATTAACCATCATTGCTGGACATTGGCCAATATTACTCTACATTGACCACATTTGTAGTAGTTGGTGTGTGCAATTTTGTTTGCATTGACTTCATGATGGTAAATGCTGTTTAGCACTGCTTTATATTGCTTAACACATGGCAATCATGGTGATGCAGGGCTGGCTATGTCGGATGCACATACTACACTCCCTATACATGTTTGAAAGCAGGTAGTGTCAACGTAGGCATCCCTTTTACTATATGTGCGGGTCAGAGAGAGGTATAATTTCCAGAGTTCCTACTGAGCCAGTGTATGTGCTATGCGTTGCCTCTTTGCCAAGGCCAAAGCATACTGGGCACACCTCCTTCTGCCTACTGGGGCAGGTTCAGGTTGTTCCTCCTCCAAGTCACGCTCTGCCTGTGATGGCCTTGGCAATGGTGGGGGGCTGTTTGGCCCAGGCCTATGCTGGTCCTGCTGCAGCCGTTTTTGCAGCATCATATTATGTAGCATAGCACATACCATGACAATTTGGGTACATGTAGTTGGTGAGTACTGCAAGGCACCACCAGATGTGTCCAGGCACCGGAACCGTGACTTGAGCAGCCCAAACACACGCTCGATTACATTTCGTGTTTGTGCGTGTTCCTCATTATGGCGGTCCTGTTCAGGTGTGTGTGCGTTTCTGATGGGTGTCATCAGCCACGGCTCCAGTGCATAGCCAGCATCCTCCACTAAGTGACCATGTGGGATGTCCCCATTGGCAAATGTCTGGTACAGCTGCATCAGATGCCAGATATGGGAATCATGGTAGCTTCCAGGGCAGCCAGCACACACATTCAGTATTATGCCCTGGGCATCACACATGACCTGGCAGTTGACGGAGGGGAAGCCCTTGTGGTTGAAGTAGACCCTACCCCACTCACCGGCTGGTGCTTTGATGTGTATGTGCATGCAGTCTATTGCACCCACTACCTCAGGGTATTCCGCTATTTGCTGGAATTTTCACATATTGCTGGCCAATACCTCACGGGCATTGGGGAAATAAACATGAACACCGACATGTGCTGACATGGCATCCAGGAACTGGTGCAATAACCTGGATGCTGATGCCTGTGATATCCCCATTATATCACCAGTTGGTCTCTGGAACGTACCTGTTGCTAATATTCTTAGGCCAACACATACCTTAGTTTCCAATGGGATGGGTTCCCCTCTGTTGGTTCTGTGTGTGAAGCGTGGCCTGCACAGCTCAACAATTTGCTGCAAGAGGTCTCTGTCCACTCTATAGTGCTCCACTATCTCCAGCTCATGTAGCCTTTGGTAGGTAACCCTGGGCCTGTACACTCTTCTCCGTCTCCTCACTGTGGGTTGTCCGGCAGCATTTGCATTATCACCACCCTAAGCATGTTGCATATGTCGCCTTATAACAGCAATGGCAGCCCCTAACATTTTTTGTCTCAGTGAAGCCTTTTCAGTTTTCACTTCTATTAGCTTACTGCAGTGTTGCAGTGTGTCTTGAGAGAAACATAATCGACTGTTGTTTGCAGACTTTTTAAGTGCTGGGCTGGGCTGGGCTAGTGTTCTGCCTGGGTAATTGCCTAATTCTGATTGTTTTCACCTGCTAGCTCTGCTAGTACTCCCTGGTAACTTCCACTATTTGGTGTTCTTCCTATTTCCTTACTGTTTCCTCAGGGGGGGAGCGATGTGCACACAAGTGCAAACACGTGCACAGCAGCTAACACGTGCACACACATGCTTACATGGACTAAAGCTTGCTTATTCTTCTTAAAACGCACGCACACCAGCGCAAACACGCTTACAACTGTTTACACAGTCTTACATATGCTTAATCAGGCTTACACGTGCGCACACACGCTAACACGCACGCACACTGTCTTACTCAGGTTTACTGGCATGCACATGCATGCATGCATGCTCAGCAAGAAACTTTGGTGTTATCCACGGCATACACCTTCGATTTCTTAACTTTACCTGGCCTACCTGTTGACACACCTCTTTCACTATTATGTAAATGTAAGCTGACACATGACAATCTGCTCCAATGAGCTTCACTCCTTTCATACATACCCCCCTTGTGATGTCACCTATATTCTACTCTGTTACTCCCCTTATTCTACTCCTACACACCACTGACTCTGCTCATTTGCTATGTAAACTTGCGATTCACTATCCTAACTCTCATTTGCATAGGATTGCCTACTAATGCTTAGTTACATCTCTTAGACTGAGCTTCCCCCTTAGCAACCTCTACTCAGTGGCCATGTTGTCTTCAGCCTGCCATTCCCTTGTATTGTAAATTCATTTTAGCAATAAAATCCACATTTGTGGATCTTAATTATTAATTTTCTGCTTTTTAGGGCACAGAGCGTTTGTGCGGCGCTGCGCTACTGTTAAACCCCGGAGATCAGGATAAAAAAAAAGTTATTTTATTTTTAATTTGCATCACTTCCTGTTGCCAATGGCCGTATTTTTGGCTATTGGCATGTTTCCTCCTGTGAATGCATGCTTTTTTTCCAGCTGACATGGCTCCGTTTTGCTATTTGCAGAACCGTACTCAGTTATCAACTGAGTACATTTCTGCAAATAACACTACTCCTACTCAGACAGGTTCGGGTTTCCTGGATCGCAAATTTACCTCATTTGCATGGCTTTCTCCTGCAATTGAGGTAATTTGCATATCCCTGCCGTGTCCGTGTAGGACTAGTTTGGAGAGCTCAGTTGCACGCCCCTACCGTCTGTTCCTGGATCGCTCGGCGGACATGTTGGCTGCATGGAGTCTTACTCTACTCTAAGACTCCGTGCAAGCCTTCGTGAATCCGGCCCATGGTCTTTAAGAGAAGTCACAGAACTGCAATGCTCCAATCCAAACTCATTTTTTTCCTGATCAGCATACTGTGTAAAACAGCTGATATGAGAAATGTAATAATATAGAAACTATATTAATTAGACATAAAATATAAAATGTACAAACTTAGGTTGTCTGGTCATTTACACAATGTGCATGTACACCAATTAAGTGTAGCTGACAAACTCTCTTCTTCTCTCAAGGACAGTGTGATGGCCTCCTCCTTTAAATCAATAGGAACATGCTCAATTATAAAAAAAAAAAACATTCTAAATATCTACAGTATAAAGAATTTTCTCTACAGTGCATTTGCTTCCTGTTTATACCTAAGAGGATTTACACGTTGGTACACATTCTGTGATAAGTATTGTGTGGTTTTCCTAATATAAAATACATCATAGCTGAAATGTGTGGTTACATAAAGCACAAAAGCTGAGTTGCAGTGATACTATCTTGTAAAACCAGACATTTTATTTGCATGCAACAATGCTAGTACAAGTCCATTGTGTACATTTGCAAAAACCACAATATGTACCAGTGTGCTTATTACTAATATTACATCTTCAATAATATTTTTATTTTTTGAAAGCCACATTCAAATTGCTGTTTGTTTATTTACAAATACAGAAATTACAATGTACATGATGTGTGAGGTGAACCAAAATTCTTTTCCTGTTATTACCTAAAACATTTTTGTACATGCGTCATCAATGTTATCTCCAAGCATGTGTGTGTGTATTATAGCCTTTGCTCTGTTTTTAGGAACAAGCAAACAGTTGTTTAAACCTTATTTATGATGAGTAGATCGTCAAAATATCTGCTCCTTATGATACCACCAACATCTAGAAATCTATAATTTCTATCTAGAAACATTTGTGCTAGTTTATTTAGTTCACTACTAAACAATTCATCTGACACTGTGAGCCTGGACAGTTTAATTGCCAGTCCTTTGACTATGTGAGGCCTGATGTATGTAACATGCCTCTCTGCAGAGACAGGATTCCTCTAGATGTTGCTGTGCCTTTCGGCTTATCGCCACAGCGGAACTCCGGTCCACTAATGTTTGGTAGTGGATTTTTATGTGCTGAGTTACCAGCCCTGATGCACAACCTTCAACGAAGGCACGCTCATTCATGCATGCCTCCACACAGAAGACGCTCTAGCTGAGAATCAAACGGGACAACGTCTTGCTGTGAGGCGACAGCGCTACAGCAGCACCACTACCGCGGACAGGATTCCTCTAGATGCTTGAATTAAAATAACTTCATTGTCATAGATTTCCACATTGAGTAAAGATACAGGGAGCCTTACTGTTTGTTGCTGAATAGTTAATCAGTCCTCCAAATGCAGAACCTGAAAGATCACTACCATCCTGCCATGGCAGCTATACTCAGAGAGCAAGAAGATGAGTGTTGCATTTCCCTTTTTTCCTTACTTTTTTCCTCTTCTCCAAGTTGTGCAGTCTTGGAATTAGTGTGTGCCTATATATAATATATAAAAGTTTTTTAATAATTAGATTTTTTTTTTCAGACAAACTGGACTGTAGGGAAAGAAAAGAAAGAAAGAAAGTAAAGGGGATGAGCACAAATTATTCCAGAAGTGGAAGGATATAAGAACACAGAGGTTAGGATTATTGCTGAATTCAGTATGTTTGTGTTAGCCTTCCCAGGAGTTAAACAGCTAGAGAAGCATTTTCATCAGGACAGACTGTGATGGCCTTGAGTATGAGTGTGTCCTTAGGAATGTGATTTAGATTGACCGTCAGCTAGCACCAGCTACTCCCCTTATTCACCAGATCTACTGGACCTGGTTTGCCACCCAAAGGCTCAACTCAGCCCCATGCCCTGGGCCAGTGAAGAGATCAAGGCAGTTGGTGCAGCATGATAGCACTGCTGGGGAGAGTGTTCTAATTTCCCTCCCCCTTATGGCTGCTTTCACTGCTCCATGACCACTGCCCTTGGGAGGTGCATGCACACGTCCACTCATGTGCAACCTCCTGACTAAACAGCTCACTGCTCCTGCAGCATGGAGCTAGCCAGGCTTATGCCTAGCATATTGCAGCAAGCCCAAGCTGCCTCCCTTTCCCAAGTCTAGTGAGCTGATCTTGGCTGTTCACTCCTATTTTCCCCTTGCAGCTCCTCCAGCCCAGTGTTGCTAATCAATATGTGGCACAATAGGGACTTTATGCATCTTATATCATCTGGCTGCTAAATCAATGAATTGTTTATCTAAAATCTAGACCCAAGGCATCCATTCAAATAAAATGTGGCAGTTATGTTATGAATACTGAGAAGTATTCATTAAAAAGACTCTCAACAGATCGAGTGTAGTAGGGAAAATAGTAGATCATTTCATAATTGTTTTTCAGGTTAGATCAAAATGCATGCCACACCTACGCAAAAAAGTACATTTCCCATGTTAATGCTACCCTGTGGAACCATAAATAAATAAATAGACAACTGGTTAAGTGCAATAATACAAAGTTATAAGGAGAAAGAAAAAAATAATAATAAGTTCACAGGAATAAGTACTGGTGGCTAGGAGTTATCGTTATGTTGTACTGTTATTGTGTGAAGTGTTACCAGCTAGACATGTAATAATACATGTGCATATACCACCAGCTAAAGAATCTGAAAACAGGAGATTATGTGGCTTTATGAACTGAGAGAGAAAATTCTTCCTTTCCAGGTCCTGTCAGTTTAATAAGTAGTTTGCCGTCTCATCTCCCCCAAGAGGACTAGCAGGGGTCTATTTCCTTTTGGTTAACCACCCTGTAACTTAATGAAACCACACTTTTAGAAAGTTGATCAGACCTAGCATTTGAAATTGCTTGCATAAGTGTTGACTTTTCTTGAGGGGACAGAGACACAAAGTGCTTTCACAGATGCACTACCTACAGAGTTTAAGGGCATTGAACTCCTTAGCTGTTGGATTTTGTACTGAAGAAATGGAAGTACATTACTCACAGCATGTAAGACAGCAGAATTAACTTTGATGGATTTCATCTGTGCATTAATAACAGTACTTTTTTCTAAAAAATGTTACATATTTCCTTTGCAGTAGAAGATGTAATTGGCTATATTGTTTTGCTTCACATTTTCAGAACTGATGCCCATATCTGCAGTGCTTGGAGAAGGGTATACATAGCCTGCTCGTGAAAGCAGCTAATGATAATGAAAGTCATCATAACTGGTTTAAAAGAGAGTTTAGAATATTTCCCCTCTCTGAAATGTGTCACTTTTGCACTATATACAGCATTCAAGGTTCAGTAACTCTCATAAAATACCATAAAACATGTTACTTCTGATGCTTTGTGATAGGTGCAGCAGATGTAGTATTTCAAAGAGCTGCTTTAAGATGCATTTTTAATATAGAAGGCATTGCATCCTTCCCTTGTCGTGGCTAAACTGGCTTAGTCGTAACTTTCCACATTGATACTTCCCTTATACCTTAGGAAATATGTTCCCATTAGCCTTATATCTGTTTATGAGCACAAAACACACTTTGATTCCCAGATCTACATCGATTTAGTTAAACCACTAAAAGCTGCAGTGCAATGGATGTGGTACAGTCCTATTTAGGAAACTCTGGAATCTGAATTTATACCTTATTTGCAAGCAGCTTACAGCTTCAAAAGAGAAGACTGCTCATTTCTAAGCTTACAGCAAGGCTACAGTAATTTACCTACTACTTGTCAAGCAACAGTAAATCAAAAACCTCAGAAGCCCCCCAGCTTAAAAATGGAGCCCTGAAATACAATGATCTCAGAAAGCACTAAAGTAGTAACACAGACACTCAAATCTGAAATACTAACATTTCCTTTTGATGTCTGTCGCTGTTTATTGTTTGCTGACCAGGAAAGTCTGGCTAGGACAGAGCTGAATTTCAACAGAGGCCCAGAGAGAAACATTCCAGACACATGTCTTTGGAATGTGGGAGGAAGCCAGAGTACCTCGAGAAACCCCACATGAGCACAGGGAGGATACATAGACTCTGCAGAGAGGGCATCCCAGCCAAGAATTGAACTGGTGAACTGCTTGCTGTGAGGTGACAGCATTAACCACTACACCACTGTGCTGTCCATGTGTGTGCATGCATACACACATACACATTCAGAAAAGGAGGGGACCATAGAGCTTAGCGGAGTCAGAGCAGGGTACAGTAGTAACATACAGACCTGCAGCTCTCAAAAATTCATGTGATATTTTATCATTTACAGTATTGCTGTAAAGAAAGCTACAGATATAATGGTTATAGTTTTAAGCAAGAGTTAACATTACCGGGTGTGTGTCATGCGACTGTCCATTATTCTACAGTCTGAGTTAAGCTGTTGATGAGAATTTGCCCTGCACATTGACCTCTTCTTTCTGCCATTACTGACAATTTGTGTACATAATTAGAATATGTACATTACATATTTCTTCTATGGGAGCACTTACAGTACAGATCAAGAACAGAACTAGTAGATTTAATGGTGTAAAAACAAAAATGTACATGTCAGGATCAAAAAGGGGCATGTCCAGTGCTTTCTTACACACAAGCAAGACCAGAATGAGGTTAGGAGCTATCCTAGAACAGGATCCTGGAAGAGGAGTGAGTAATGGGAACTGACTCATGTTCAAGCAATCATTCATTTATTAGAAGGCTACATTTAGAGTGGAAGGCAAATAGCTGCCATTGTACAGAAAGTCAGGGAACACATATTGAAAGCCTTCTCTTTCAGGCCAAGAGGACTTTAGGCATTCAGGGTGGACTTAGAAAATTGCAGGTTTAGAGAAAAACTACAGGTTTACCCATAACATTTACTTTTTTGTGTCACCTACAAAATAACACAGGACAATTTTTAAATCAGAACATTTGGTAGGTCATTAGGCATCCTGTGCACATCCCCAAATTAGCCTCCCCTTCAAGTCAAAGTTAAGGTAACAAAAATTTCTTCCTCTTCTACTGTAGCCAATGGCTTGCTGCAGTTATACATACTGAAGGCATTCATGGCTTCATAAATCAATACTGGTAGTGCACTCACACATGATCAGCTCCTGCTAATCATGCCACCTAACAGCTTGTGCCCAGGGGAGCCACGCTTTCTGCCCACCCAACTTATAATGCTTTATGTGGTCTTAGACTTCTTTTTCACACTTTCATTGTCAGCCATTTTGGAACTTCTTCATTGAATGCTTTCCTATTGTGCTTTGCTTCATAAACTGCCGTTATCTTCCCCTGTAGTTAGTTTGCAATCTCAGTATATTATGCCTACAGTTATTTTCGAGTTTTAGTATATTTTGCTTGCTTTATTGTTGACCTTTATTTTATGATCTTTACATTGACTTTGGCTGCTATGCTTTACTGAACTTTTAACATCTTAAAGCATATAGACCATGAGGAATTCCTTAGGAATAAAATGCTTTACCTCACTGGAAACATTTTACACTTTTATTACCACAGAACATAGTCACTAAGTACTTTCGTCTCTCTGGATATCACCAGGACTACCAAACCCTTCCCAACACATGATTTTATACTTACAAAATCCTGATCACTTGTCAAAATCAACCAATAACTTTCAAGGCATTCAATAAAACATGGTAAATAAATGCATTGTAAAAATGCAGAAATTCAACCTATCACTAAAATTCTTTGAATACATGAATAGTATTAAAATGCTGTAAACTAAATATGTACAATGATGAAAAATCATTAACTAAAACTTATATTGCATCACTAAAAACTGTTTAAAAAAGATATGTAAAAAATGCTACAATCTAGCTGCACACATTTTAAGGAGCTGATAACTGAAATATTTTTATTTATTATTATATTTAACATTTGATTACTGGGAAAGTTCAACCCGGAACACAGCCAATTTTCAAAAGAGGCCTGGGGAGAAACTCTCCAGACACATGTCTTTGGAACATGGGAGGAAACTGGAGCACCCAGAGGAAAACCACACGAGCCCAGGGTGGACATGCAGACTCTGCAGAGAAGGCACTCCAGCTGAGAAGCAAATCAGAGAACCTTTTGCTGGGAGGCAACAATGCTGCCACTACACCACTGCACCTTCACAAAGCCTGTGAAACACCCCTGCATTCAGCCTGATTTGCCATATTAATTCACTGAATTCAATTTTTAACTTCCATGGGCTACCTGTGGGTTGAACATTCGCTCTAAAACCATAAAAATTATTTTTTTGTGTATCCTCCAAACTTGAGTGTGCTTATATAGGGCATTATTGTCATTGTTCTTTTTCAGATTATACAAATGTTTATAAATACATTTTTGGAGTGTATGTTCAGTCTTACCTACATAATAACAGTGGCATGGATCACAGTAAAATAGGCACACTAGCCCCATGCTGTTACAATTCTATTTATAAGTAAACTTAAAATTATAATCAAAAGTTTTAAGCTTAAATTCAGTACCAACATACATATAAGAACATTGAGAACACATCCTACATTTAGTTGTTCCAGACACTCCAGTAGAAGATTCAAACACCTTGTTCTCCCCTAGACTTTCCTGATGAGCCAAAACTGAAATCGGTCTATGGCATCAGTGGTAGCAAATGTAATTCTATCATCATAATATTCCTGTTTAAGATTGCCTAGGAAAGTCCAGGGGTCCCTTATCACATAAGGTAATTTCACGTAAAATGGTTTGAATTTCCTGTCAATAAAATTGATTAAAGAATGGATTTTTGATCCTCAGCAGCAACTAACATGGGGGGGGGCAAATATTCTTAGATATCTTGGGAATACTGAATATTACTGGTACAATGTGTTCTTCTACTCTACGAAAATTGCAAACCTCACAGGAAATACTTCAGTGCATTAATAAATCATACAATATAGTGTATATTTTCTATATGTAATAATAATCTCACTTTTATTTAACATTTGTTTACTGGGAAAGTTCAACCTGGAACACAGCCAGTTTTCAACAGAGGCCTGGGGAGATACTCTCCAGACACATGTCTTTGGAACATGGAAGGAAACCAGAGCACCCAGAGGAAAACCTGTTATATTGTTCAGCTTTATTCAATGACGAAAACATTTAACAGGCATAAACAATACTACTCATCAATGCCAGGTGAAAAGGTAGCCAAAGCTAAAACCTTTACCAAGGTTAGCCTTGGTATTTAAGCCAACATAATAAAAATTGATTGGTTATGACATTATTGTATAGCTTAAGGATCTGAATATATAGAATTTGTGAAACAAATGCTAGCAGCAAATCAGAATACTAAAAAAGAATATTACTCATTCCGTCCACAAAAAAAAAAAAAAAAAAAAAACTCAGTAATTCTTCTTTCCAGAAACATATCAATTTCAAATATTCTCACTTTTAGTTACTAAAATGATTAACCAATATTTCAAATACACCCACCCCAATTTCCCAATTACAGATGACAATTAATTTGCAATTCACCAAAGTAACCATATAGTTATTGTTAAGTGCTGTCTAAATGTGATAAAAGACACAGTTGTTTCCCTTGTCAGTAGAAGCATCAAAAAATTGTCATGTAAGCCTCATAGAATAGTCCCCATACATAAAGATCACAGCACATCCAGATGTTAAAATTTTCTGTCTACTGGTTTGGGCTAAAACACTGAAGAAAATCATCCACCAAAATGAAAAGTCATACTCAGTTACACAAACCCCCGGATTCACGAATCCTCCGTGTAAGACTTAATAAGTCTTACTCGGAGGCTGCAGTAGAACGGTATGACGTCAGCATGCCATGAATATTCATGAGGGCATGCTGACTCAACCGTAAGTCTTACACGGACCGTGTAGGAAAGCAGGGGGCGTGTCCGACTGCCGAGCAGTCTAAATGTCCACGCCCCTGCAAGGTTTGGAAATGTAAAATGAAATTACACAAGAGTGAGTCCGCTCAAATGTCCTTGCACCCAACAGCACAATCCCTGACATTGTAAACCCCCACCACAGTTATAAAAAGTAAAACATTAATTTTATTTTTTTTAAATTCCCGAAATAGCTGCCCGTATTTGCGCGTGTGTGCGCGGGTGTGCCCATTGCTTAGCTGTAGTTAGCAATTCCGACATGGAAAAGCATAAGAAAGAATGTTTATGCAAATCACACCAAATAGCAATAGCGTAATGGTAGAGTGTTTGCACAAAGAAGAGGCATTCACGGTTCGAGTCCCACCACTCCCCTTCTTATTTATGTTTTAAATCAGTACATGGAATAATACCTGACAAATATGATTAAAATATTAGTAAAAAGCAGTGAAATGGCCAATGTATCAGTGAACAAAATATATATTTTTAAAGGATCCTGATATATAATTGCTTGCAGTTAAGCAGCGCTTTATCCAGCACAATAGAGGTGCCCATACTTTAATAGCGCTTTACACAGTGCAATAGAGTTGCCCAAAGTCTAAGAGAGCTTTACTCAGCGCAATAGAGGTGCCCATAGCGAAATAGAGCTTTAACCAGCGCAATGTGTTTGCGCGGACGTGCGCGCAGTGCCAACCAGGGCACTGTAGGGCACCGTGGAGCAACGTAGATCAAAGTTGCTTAAATGCAGCCACACCCCCTAGCCTGTCTGGACAGTATGAAAATAAAATGAATGACAAGGTTCAAGCCCAGTACTATGTGCATCATATGCAAAGTACAGAACCACTAAGCCATGACAACTTAGGAGAAGCAGCCACTGTTAACATACATATACTTAGTAATGGTAGATTAACCATAACTAAGCAGGTCTGCAGTCAGCTGAGAATTTTCAAAAATGGCCAATCACAAAAATGTGCAGGAAATGCGGCATATTTAAGCCCCATAGGCGGGAATACTTGCCATAACTGATTGTAGCTCACATCTGCAGTTAGAATGGCTGGTGCTGCAGAGGGTACATGCTTCCGAACACAACGTTGGGGCATTGAGGAGTCGAAATACATGGTTTGGCTCCTTGTCCACCGTCATGAGTCAAGACTCCTGCAGGGCCAGTTCCAAGGGACGGAGTACAACGCAGAGGCTTGGAACCGGTTAGCTCATGACCTCACCAGTGTCACAGGTGTTCCTCGGACTGGTGAGCAGTTCCGTCACCACTGTGCAGACCTGAAGAGACAGAAGCAGGACCGCCTGAACCAATGGATACAGGAGGCCCGTGGGATGCAGGATGCCCCACAACTGAGTAGGTAGCCATGGAATGCAGTATGTAAGAATTGATAACTGATTCTGTATGTCTCAATATCCCTTTATTTGCTTTACAGCTGCAGGTGACTGTGCTACAAATCAGGAAGCCTATGCAGATAGGCTGCTAAGGCCACGCCACCAGGCAGGTTAGTGATTATTCTGCATGTATTGTTATATAAAATAGGGGAGAGTGCATGAAATAAAGTGTTGTAGTCCAATAATACAGCCATAAAATGGCCTGAATAAGTCTTCTGCATGTACTGTCAGATAAAAAAGTCAGAGAGCCAGAAAAAGAGTGTAGTAACCCATTAAGAAAGGTAACATATATCCGGAATAATATCTCTGCAGGTACTGTCATATAAAATAAGTGATTGAGCCTGAAAAAGAGTGTTCTAACCTATTAATAAAGGTATAATATGTCTTGAATATGTCTTCCATATGCACCGTTATAACAAATAAAGGAGTGAGCCTGTGGAAAAGTGTGTAATGTCATTAATAAAGGTCTAAAACCCAGAGTGTGTCTGTGTCACTTAGTTTGAAATGTTGTTGTACCCTTGTATTATACAAATAGTACTGTATTAAAAAGTGCTGGCAACCCAGAGTTGTGCAGTCCCATATAAAGTGGGTGATGAAAGTGCTAGTAGCTGTGAAGCATATATACAGTCCACAACAGTCAGTTACTGGCTGGCATGCATAAGTAAATCTGGCACACGAGTAGCATGTTAATGTGTTCCCCAGAAATGTGAGTGTGTGTCAAGAAATGCAGGGTTCTGTACAAATGGAAGTGAAAATGTCATGTGAAAACAGCCAGATATGTAGATAAAGAAATATAAATGCAATCAAGGAATATGTAGCAGTAACATCTGCATCTTGGACAGTTAGTATGTCAGATATAGGTCAGGCATATATTGAACTAGCCAAACTCATTACACAACCTAATGCATGGTGGCAAGTGTAATAATACATGTAAAGGATATACACTTGCAGTCACTAGGAATGTAGTGTAGACTAAACGTAATTATAAGATGTTAATCGAGGTTTTTTTCTACACCCTACTGTATGTGCATAAACCATGTAATTCCACACCTCAATGGGTATGTGTAATCTTAAATGTTTGTTGGGAGATATGTCCTATTGTTCTATAAATATTTGCATTCATATTGATGCATGTGCCCTGTTCAAACACCACAATCATGGTGGCCTGTTGCTACCAAACATCCCTGCATGCTGTTGGAATATCCACTGTCGTTCAATATATGCATGTGTTATGCTTGCTGTTCAACTGTTGTAACCTTGGTGTGTTGGGTTAATGGGAATATTACTGCATGCTGTTACAACTAATCTGGAATGCTGTTGATTATGTTGTAATTAAACACACCTAATCACAGAATGTATGGGAAGGCCGGTCCCAGCGGACCCACCTGTCCCTCCTCAGCTGGCGAGTGCACCTGGCACCAGCAGGTCCGGTGCCCAGCCTGGGCTTCCCTCCTCCGTTGGTCCTGTGCCACCTTTGGGTGGAAGCACTGCAGGGGATGGGGCTCATACCCCCGTGCAAGCGTGGGTGGAGAAGGGCCACCTGTCACCCTTCGAAGGGTCCAGGCTATGGTGCGTAGGGAGATCCAACGTTCAGTCACTGATCCCCTATGCCAGCTCGAGGTGAGAGTGGCGCATCTCACGGGTGAGCCTGCCCGTCCTATGCAGCCCCCAGCACAGCCACCCTCGGGGCTGTGAAGGTGCAGTGGTGACTGCCCATGGGTGGGGATGTCAGTTCCACTGTTACCATCTGTGGGCTCATGGGCTTGTGATTTCCAAACATCCGACCCCGTCAATTGTGTTCACCCACCCCATGTGTCATACACCGCCCCTGTATGCATCTTGTCTGTCTTGTCTGTTTACCTCCCCAACCTACCTCCCTGAACATACCTACTTCCTCCACTTCACTTTCCACTCTCACCTGAAAAAAAAAAAGGGCAATTTGTACCCACAAAAAATGACGTCCCATACATAGCTTCCCATTTCACACACATGTCCATTGGACATGTAAACTGATAATTATAACTGGCAGTACAACATACTTTGTTGTCCTCACCCCTCTCCCAGGGGTGGATGGTTTCAAATTTCAATCCAAATTTATTGCATATGCACAGCTGTTGCTGGTAAAGAAATGGGCATCTATGGACCTTCCCTACACCTGTCCTGCACATCCCGAGCTTGTTTACCTACTGTCTATCCCTCTTTGTGCCCCCTTTTTCACCACTTTCCTATCTCCCCATTTTCTTTTCTTTAAAAGAAATTAGCATGGGGGTTAGCGAGAGTAAGCACTTTTAAGCAGTAGTAAGTGGGTTTAAGCGAGTGTGCGCAAGTGTGTGTTTAGCTAAGCTTCGCTAAGCGTCGCCCAAACCCGCTTACAACTGATTAAAAGTGCCTTAGTCACTCTATGGAAGGGCCCTTGTTCTGCTCAGCAGCAAAAGAAAAGACCTCTGCCAGTCTTGAACCCAAGACCATTGACACAACAGACTGCATGAATTACCACTAAGCCACAGCAGATATACAAATAACTTGGTGCTGAAATAAATATATCATGCATTACAATGAGGGAATGTAACTGGAAATTAGGAATGGTATAACACAAATCCTGTTCTGTGGGTCTTTACCAGCAGTTGTTGTGGAATTGCATGACATGACTGAAAAGAGAACCAGCCATCCAAGCAGGGAATAATGTTACAGTAGCACCTTACAAACACCACACAGTATCAGACCAGGATAAATACTGGCAAAGTTGAATAGGGCAAAGGCCAGCACCCCAACTGTGACTGCTTTACAGGGATGTCCCTGATTTGTAAACAAATGTTAGCTGTGCTCCACTGAATCACTCTGGAAAGTACTAACTTTAGGCAGACAAGTGTGGAATCACATGTAATGAATAATGTCAATAGGTGAGAGTAGACACTGCTTGCACATCAGAAAAGGTGTAGGTATACATATGCTCTGATTCCCAAGAAAGTCTCAACTGCAATATGTCTGTAATATATTGCAGGTGTAACTAACATATATGTACCTTTCACTGGGGGCATTCAAATATATGCCTGAGAGTATCTGAGGCCTGGCAGAGGCAGAAACACACAGGCATATCAGCATTACTGCTGTTACACACTCTGCAAATAGCTTTGGAAGGAGTTCCACAAGCATGCCCTTATGTAGGAGTACAACACAGAAATATCACAGGATGTAGCCATGTACTGCTAGCAACCAACTGTGACAATGCCAATGTGCCAGTGCTGAAAAGACTGGTGTGGTGCACAGACAAAGTATAACAGGCTAACCTCTAGCTACCATCTGGATATGTCCACAGGTGGGAGCTACTCAGACAGACTACTTGCCTTGATAGACTAACAGGTACACAGCAACCCTGTATGTTCAGCAAGATAAACCTCACACGATAATAAAAAATTCTCTTTGCAGTTCTGCACCCCTACCCAAAGGTACAAAACACCTGTGTATTCAGGCGAAAACCAGGGTGTAGGTAGGCATACTCAGTACTGAAATATGTCCAGTTGTGTCGAGCAGCCTGTGCTAATGTCAACACAAACAAACCACAAACTGTTCAGAAGTGAGTAACATAATAATTACAGTATAGCAGTTCACAAACACTGCATGTGCCACAGGAATACAGTGCACTAACCACATTTGTATGGCAGTTAAATGTCTAATTCAGAAAGAAAGTACATACTCCCATGTATCCTGTGTTAGCATTTGGAGGGGTGAGAACATGTCTACACTGAGAAGTATTAACTGGAAGCAGTAACATTCAGGTTTGAATACAACATGCATATCACTGGCTACAACCCTAGCTTCAGATAAGAGACATATACCAACATTCTGACTGACACAACTGTGTCCAGAGCAAACAAGCATGGGCCCCACCTTGGAAAGCTGAAAGGGCTATGCCTACCTAACCTAGCATTTTATAGCAGTGGGCTGCAATCACAGTGAGTAATGCAATCACCACACAGCAGGCTGCATGCAATTACTGAATGGTATGTCACATGCACAAGTGCAGATACCTAGAAAAGCAAGCTGTACCTGCTGTCCAAACATGCAATAATATCATTGCAGGTACAGGGAGATAGAGAGCGAGAGTGAGAGAGACACAGACAGAGACACAGACAACAGAGAGAGAAACAGAGACAGAAACAGAAACAGAGGGAGAAAACCTAAAACAAACAACCAAAAAAAAAAAAACGTACAAAACTGTAACAGACGGAGCAGGGAAATACAAAGGTAAGGTATGTAACTCATATGTATGTGTTGGCATATAGTAGATGTTCCTGAAGAGTACTCTACACACTGCAAATCATCCATGTGTGGCAGCAGTATGTATCTATCTGTATCTGCACATGTGCATAGGGCAAGGGACATACTGCAACTGTTAGTGAAGGGTGGACAGATATCTGTCGTTGAAGGTTGTTATGTGCATATATCTATGTAGGTCGTAGTATGTGGCATAGAAAACAGCATGCAGTGCTGATATATGTCATGTGCTGGTTAAACACTGTGGGACTGATTTGTCAGATCTGCTGTGTTACAGCCAGTGAGGCCTGCTAAAGCTACATGGGCCAAGGACACCCACATACATTCTGCACAACACTGTGCAATATAATCACATAACTGTACATCCCACAACTGTCGCATAACTGATATCCCCACCATGAAAGGTGGACTGTACATGTGCCTATATGTACATTTATGTGTACAGCAATGGATGTGCACATGTATGTGTGTGTGTACATACATATATATATATATATATATATATATATATATATATATATATATATATATATATATACATATATAGAGAGAGAGAGACATGGGGCCATATGTACTGCAACAGGTGTGTGTTGACCAAGGCATGGACTGTAGACAAGTGTTGATACTGCAGTGCCATTCCTCCTTTCCAAAACACTGTACCCATTAACTACCACATAGGTAGAGATCTACCCAACACCAAAGGTGTGATAAGGAAACATGGGACACAGGTGGACAGTAGCCACCTCTTTGATAAAGACAGTGCCACACTAGACCTGTAATCTATCTGTGTGGTATGTGTCATGACAACAGGTATGTCATCTAGGGAAATATATGTCAGTGTTCCCCTCTACTCATCACAATGCCCTGTGTGGTATGTACCTCACATGACAACTACAGCAGGTGGAAAGGCCGCAGACATACCTCACAAAGGGTAATACTGGCCGCAAACAGATGCCCTATGCAGACTGACTCACAAAACCACATCTAGACTGTATTGCATACCGGGCACACAGAGGTGACCTCTGCCAGATATACAGAGGTATGTCACACCCATAGCTGGGTGACAACCACCATGGCAACATATCACAATCCCGCCAGGATTACATGCTCTAGGGCACTAAACTTCATCAGCTCACTAAACAGCACATGCTGGAGGGATAGGTTCCTATCTCAGATATATGCCATACACTGGAATAGACCACCTAGCAATAGCAAACAAGGCTCCTCATTAGCAGTTGTCATAAATACCCCTGATGATTGTTTGGGAGATTGGTAATACACCCCTGGAACCCCCCCCCTGTGGTTCTGGTTGGCAGGGGCAAGTGAAATCAAATTACATGTTTGTTAAAGGCCAGGGTAGCATATGGCTAGGCTGCTGTAAGCCCTAGGGCCAATAGCATATTACCTAATTATGACACCATGCACTCACACATGTACTCAATGCAATACCTGCTATGTGAGGTTGAATAAGTGTAACGCTGAATGTGTGCAAGGTCTGTAAAGGTGTGATAGTTTAGTGTGAAGTTGTATCTGACATGGTAGTGTCTATCCTAGCCATGACGCCAGCAAAAGATGTGTATCATACTGTTAGGCAGACATAGTAGTATGGCATACAATGTGATGTAGTTCCTTGTTGACAACCGTGGTGTCTCATTGTAGGCTAAAGCAATACATGTATGCTTAGTGAGTGGTACTGCTGGTGAATCCAACTCCCATATGAACTGTAGTACTACCTGAAGCTGTAGGCCTAAACAACACAGTATGGTGTGTGTTCACTTTGCTTGGAAACACTGTCTTGTGCATTTCCTGATGTCTGCACAGAGGACAAAACTCAGGCATAAGGGTTTGTAAGTAGTGGCACATAGTACTGTATGGTACACAGGTAATGCTCATCTGTGTTGGCATACAGTGGTGCATTGTATGTTTGTCTGATGTGTGTGTAATTATGCCTGTACCATGGCTGCAATCATATGTGTATTACAGGGTATACTTGTGCATCCAGCAACATATATACTCTGTTACAGCAGTATGCCACCTATAGTAACAACTGTACACATATGTTAGGCAGGGCTATGGCATCAATGACTAGGGTGGTTGACTGGTACTACTGTAACTGTACTTTACATTCATTGCAATGGATGACATCTCTGTTCATGCATTGGCGTGATATATACCCCTGTGTCGAGGTTGTGCATTATGTCACAAACAGTGTGCCAGGTACTGTTGTATAGTGGTGTGATATATAGAGTGTGCCAGGCACTGTTAGTCAGCTGTGGCCTGAGAACCAGTAAGTGGTATTGAACGTGTGTAACTTCTGACAGGCAAATGGATGGTATATATGTCAGTAAAGTGATATCTTTGGTTAAAGGTTTAAAGTGTGCCACAGGACTCACTCACACATATTGTTCATATCTTTTTCAGCCAGATGGCCCACCAACGCAACCCGTCGTACACAGCAGCGGAGGAAGATGAGATTGTGCAAAGCCTGGTGCAGCAGTACACAATGCTGTTCTCCAGAAGCAGCCATCACCAGCAGGAGCGGACTGTACTGTGGCAGGATCTTGTTCATCAGGTAAATGACATAGGCATGCATAACTGGACATATGAGCAGGTACGCCATCACTGCAGTGATTTAATTTAACATGTCCAGCGGCTTGCATCTGATATCCAAAGACAACAGCTTGGCACAGGTGGTGGGGTGGCCATTCATCCCTCCTCACCAGAGTGGAGGAGCTGCTCCTAAGCATGGTGGCTCCTGGACAACAGCAGCAACAACCTCTGACATGTGTTGTCATGAAGGCCGGAGCCACCCAGCATGTTCACATAGAGTGAGCAGGTAACATGCCCTATCTGTAGACTACAGTTAACTGTATTGTTAGATTATGTCTACGTGAGATGTGTACTGTGTGTTTAGCAGTTGTGCTACCTAGTGTTTTGCAATACTGATATTTGGAATATTATCTCTACACCTGTGACTGTTGACTGTTGTTCTACTATAGTTTAGCATACCCACTGTAGCAATGCCACAGTTGTGGCCACTGATGAACTCTCTCATATTCTCGTAGGTCCCTCTGGTGTGACAGCAAGGCAGACAATCCATGCTGGTGAGTGTGCTATAACTGCAATGTTGGTAATGAAATGTGCATGTCATAGGTGAGGTGTAGGCCATGTGCACATAACACACCTACGCATAATGCATGCCGCGCATGTTTGCTGTAAGACGTTGCACAGCTCAGCAATGTCAGTAGCTGCCTCAATGACATGTAATACACTGAGCATTAGACACAGTTGTGGCAACACCATACTGCACATTAGATAGGCATAGTTGCTACAGCTGTACACAACATAACACATTTATCAAACGCAGTACACAAAAACATGCTACATATGGTGTTACCACATACCCGCTGTAAGGTCACACTTCAGTATCCCACATGTCATCCACACACACATGATGTACCACAGGGATAGAGGCCTATCATGGGGCTGTGCAACACTCTTCAACACATAACACAGTCGTGTTAGGCAATGCTCCCTATTGGGCACCTCACACACCCATGTACAAAGTGGCTGTGTAATTGTAAACGTAGCCATGGCACTGCAGTTCAGGTACAGCATTCTAGGCAGTGGTTTGTCCCACATTAGTAGTCGTGAGTGACCACAAGATGCATGATGATGTCACATGGTACTACACCCCATCCAGTTACAGTGACCACAGTACTACACATAGCAGTCATTGCTTTGCACCTCAATGTTGTGTGTGTGCAAACATATGCACCTATACACAATATGCATATCATGTTGTGTGTGTGCTTACATATGCCAGTATACACAATATGCACAGCAGTCGCCATCTGTACAAAGTGTTACATATATGTCCTGGAATGCTATTGGGTGCATAGGTCACATGACACACATTGGGTATGTGTGGTGTATAATGTTGCAGTCGTGTAGCATGCCATGTCATGGCTGGCACCAACATATCTGCAATATGTCCCACACTCACCATAACCACTGTACAAGTGCCATGTTGAGCATTGGGATTCCTTCACATCTACATGCATCACTCATCCCGTGTGTGTACATAGCATGCATGTGCTACACCTGTGCCCACTATTATCTGCTATGGACACAGACACTGTAATCACACATGGAAATCTATGTGTCACACAGATGACACATGCAGCCATGGTATGTATACCTGTGAGTGATGGTGCACAGGACATTGCAGAGCTGATAATGCATGCACAGCAATGTTGTGTCCATGTACACATTGTGTTCCAGGGTGTAGCCAATCACTGAACAACTACACACATGCATCAAACCCATGTATAATGTCATTAAATAGGGCTGTCTACACTTGCACTACATGGTCTTGAGTAACACATATTCTGCATGCTGACACGTGTGAGGTGACTGTTTGCCTTGTGATACTGTCACCTACCTTCAACCACTATTGATTATGTGTTGGATTGCTGGTGTGTGTGTGTGTGTGTGTGTGTGTGTGTGTGTGTGTGTGTGTATGTGCTGTAGTGAGGAGTGTATTTGTGTGCATGTGTGCATGTGTGCATGTGTTCATGTGTTCATGTGTGCATGTGAGCATGTGTGCATGTGTGCATGTGTTCAAGTGTGCATGTGTCCATGTGTGCATGTGTGCATGTGTGCATGTGTGCTAACATCATGTACAGATTGTAAAGTGTAGGGAAAAAATATTACCAGTTCAACAACTAAGACCTTTGCTGAAAGATAGAAATCAAATAAAAGTCCAAAAAGCAAAGGTATGGCTCTAAACTTCAAGTATCTGTTGAAATACAAATCCAAAATCCAAAAAGTTGATGTCAGCTCAGCTTTATTCACACAAGCGCTTTCACATATAGCTTTGTCAGGTGCATAATACATGCTGATTAGGACACCTATTTATACTAACAATTGATCATGTGACAAGACCTAAATACAAATTATTAAAGTAAACATGCTTCTAAAAAATATCATAAAAAAAATTATATGAAACATAAAACAATATTATGCACACCTATACACATGAAATAAATATGAGATAAAAGTATATTGTTAAAATAATTATAATTACTTTCTCAAAGGCCTTTTCTGTAATATTGGTATAATAGGAACATGGTCATTAAGACCATGCCCACAGTTGGCCCTTAATCTAATAATCCAACCAGCTTCTAACTCTTCAGTTCTATACCTTACATTCCCCCTTCTCTCCGTCTCAAAAGTTTTAGCTAGTACTGAAAACATAAAAACATGTTGTATATCTGTTTGCATAACATGTTTGGCAAGTGCATTGATACCATTCATTCTCTTAATGTTATACAAATGTTCTCTGATTCTCTCTCTAAGAGTGCGGTCAGTCTTACCTACATAATATTTATTACATAGGGTGCAAACCGCAAGGTATACAACATGCATAGTACTACAATCAGCACTGGTAGTAAGTTTGTAAAGTTCACCTGTATCTGGATTTTAAATTCAGAAGCTGGGGACACATAACTACAATAATTACATGCACCACATGGTTTGGTGCCTGAATTAATGGTTAAATATTCATTCTGAGATTTATGACATAACCTGGATTTTAATGATTTCATATTCTTAAAAGAAAATTGAGGTTTTGTACCAACCAAAGCCTTAATATTATCATCAGTCATCAGAATGCCCCAATGCCTATTTATTATTTCTGTATACAATTTTACATCCCTAGTATAATGCATAGACATTCTAAGTCGATTATCAAAAATCTTTTTCTTTTTAGCAGAGTGTTCAGAGAAATAAGGTTTAGCTACAGTGGATCTCACAGCATCCACAGCTGCAGAGTTCTTCCTCACCAATCCCTGTTCGTAACCCCTAGCAACCAAATCCAACCCAATTTTAGTTTTGTGGTACTCATAATCTTCATCCCTCACATTAAGTCTAGATGTCCTAAAAAATTGATTTTTAGCAACATTATCAAAAACAAAATTTGGATGCATACTACCCCTACTGAGTAACTGATTAACATGACATTCCTTCTTATATAGTCTGCTAATTAAACCACCTTTTTCATCCTTGCATATGTATACATCTAAAAACTGTATACCATCCGTAGAATAATTCAAAGTAGATTTCAAAAAGTCAGACGACAAATTAATGTATTCAACAAATTCCATCAGTTGTATCTCTGTACCATTCCAAATCAAATAAAGGTCATCCACAAATCTTTTATAGAACAGAATATATCTGTAAAATGGACCTTGCATCAAGTATTGAGTTTCCCATACCCTCATTACTGCATTTGCATAGCTATTGGAGCAAGAGCTCCCCATAGCAACACCGTTCTTCTGCCAATAAATTTCTTGATTAAACACAAAAATATTATTGTGTAAAACCAAACCCAATAAGGTCTGTATTAAATATATCTCATCCTCTTCATAGTCATTTAACAGTTCAGTGACATATTCTATACCTACAGTATTGGGTATTACAGTAAAGAGAGATGTCACATCCAAGGTAACAAAAAACATATTCCCAATAATAGCAACATTCCTTGAAAACTCATACAATTCATTCAAAAATAATTGTTCAGTGTCTCTTAAAATTACTTCTGATGTATTGATCAAAGGTCTCAAGCTTTTCTCAAGATATATAGATAAAGATTCTGTACACCAATTGTTACCAGCCACTATGGGCCTCATAGGTGGCTTACTACTATTTTTATGTACTTTTGGTAAACCTTGTATGATAGGAATGGTAGGATTAGGTGTTTGAAAATACATAGCTAATTCATGGTTTATTAATGAACTTGCTTCTAACCAATCAATAGATTTACTTACATTGTTGATCATATTATCAACCTGTACAGATGTAATAACTTCATATGAGGTTTTGTCCGATAACAAGTCATGCATAGCTTTGTCATAATCTGACCTATCCATCACAACAATCTGACCCCCTTTATCAGCAGGCCTGATAACTAGGTCTTGTATCTTTTCCAATGTTACTAATGCATCATGTTCTAGTCTAGTTAAATTATACCTTCATTTATTATTATAAACATCAAATATCAGAGATACAGAGTTGTTCAAAAGCATTCACTAACATATTATTCTTCGGTACATATAAACTGGGTTTTTTAAAACAGCTAACCTGTGGCTCTTGTATGTCATGGAACAAAGTTTTAAGGGAAAGATTGCGTGCAAACATTTTAACATCAAAAATAATGTCTGTTATAAGCATATCAGCAGTAGGAATAAACATTAAACCCTTGTTTAACACACTTAACTCAGATTCAGTCAAACAGTGGGTAGATAAATTAATAACTAATGCTTTCTCTGTTGAAAAGCTTTCTTTATTGTTAATGGGCTGGTCGATGTTTCGGCCAATTTCCGTTTGTATCTGGTTATACTCCTGCCTCTCTGTTGTGGGTTGTATTGCCCCTTCCTTACTTTGCTTGTAGATCTCTCCCTTATTGGAAGAGGAAAATTGAGGCCCATACCTTGTATTCCCTGTAAAAAATGAACATTCAGAGCATTACCTTTCTCTTGGTTAGCAGTCAAAGGTGTAAACTCAGAATCAGCAGACCTGTGTACATCCGCTATCGTTGTAATAGTCTTTCTAATAGCTCCCTGTTCTGGTGTAGTTTTCGGTAACAAGGGAACCACTTCACGAAACTCAGACTCTACCATACATTGTTCTGTACGTAAAGTGACATTGTCTGTAGCCGAGACTACCGCTGACTGCTTACCCAGGCCAGTAACATCACTAATTCGACCTCTATTACAAAAATCTTGATCTTGATCCAAAGTCATCGACCGCTGTTGTACTGGTCCTGTCGATCGACTACTCTGTTGAAGTTGTTGTGAAGTATGAGATTGGTCGACCGGATCACGTGACCACGTGAAAATATTTCCTGTAGAAAAATCTTGGCGGTTGCGTTTAACCTTGTTCATCTTGATTTGTATCAGTTTTCTACCATATATAAGTACATTGTCAATGGTATCAGTTAAGGGTTTCTCCAAAACAGTGAAACTGTATTTAGAATGGAGAGCCAAGTATTTAGACTTGATACTGTCAAGCAGCAACACTTTTTGCCTATTAGCCGATGCTATCAATAATGTAAATAACCCATGCTGGAGGAAAGATTAAGCTGCTGCCAATTAGTCAACAAAACAGTATCACAGTCATTCTGAGCAGGCATATTCAATACCCTTAAACCACGGGGTATTATCTGCTCATTTAAACAAAGTTGTAAATGAAATCTTTCATACTGAGTCTTTTTAAGCTTACACAACTCTTTTTCCAGATTCAACAAGTCACTTTTCAGTGCCAAATGATCATGGTGAGAAACCCCTTCACCTTCAGTTGGTATGAAATCACTCATAAGTGTATTTTCCTTGTCACAAAACCTGGATATGAATGCATCAACATTCAATTCATGACAATCAATGTACTCAGTTTCTTCCACTGATTCAAATACTTCTATAGCTTCATTTCCTGTAGCCATACTAAAGTTGTTGTTTGGTAAAACTCAGAACAAATTTAGGCAAGGAAAAAATATTACCAGTTCAACAACTAAGACCTTTGCTGAAAGATAGAAATCAAATAAAAGTCCAAAAAGCAAAGGTATGGCTCTAAACTTCAAATATCTGTTGAAATACAAATCCAAAATCCAAAAAGTTGATGTCAGCTCAGCTTTATTCACACAAGCGCTTTCACATATAGCTTCATCAGGTGCATAATACATGCTGATTAGGACACCTATTTATACTAACAATTGATCATGTGACAAGACCTAAATACAAATTATTAAAGTAAACATGCTTCTAAAAAATATATCATAAAACATTTTTATATGAAACATAAAACAATCTTATGCACACCTATACACATAAAATAAATATGAGATAAAAGTATATTGTTAAAATAATTATAATTACTTTCTCAAAGGCCTTTTCTGTAATATTGGTTTAATAGGAACATGGTCATTAAGACCATGCCCACAGTTGGCCCTTAATCTAATAATCCAACCAGCTTCTAACTCTTCAGTTCTATACCTTACAATCCCCCTTCTTACCGTTTCGAAAGTTTTTGAGAAAGTAATTATAATTATTTCAGCAATATACTTTTATCTCATATTTATTTCATGTGTATAGGTGTGCATAAGATTGTTTTATGTTTCATATAAAACATTTTTATGATATTTTTTAGAAGCATGTTTACTTTAATAATTTGTATTTAGGTCTTGTCACATGATCAATTGTTAGTATAAATAGGTGTCCTAATCAGCATGTATTATGCACCTGACGAAGCTATATGTGAAAGCGCTTGTGTGAATAAAGCTGAGCTGACATCAACTTTTTGGATTTTGGATTTGTATTTCAACAGATATTTGAAGTTTAGAGCCATACCTTTGCTTTTTGGACTTTTATTTGATTTTTGTCTTTCAGCAAAGGTCTTAGTTGTTGAACTGGTAATATTTTTTCCTTGCCTAAATTTGTTCTGAGTTTTACCAAACAACAACTTTAGTATGGTTACAGGAAATGAAGCTATAGAAGTATTTGAATCAGTGGAAGAGACTGAGTACATCGATTGTCATGAATTGAATGTTGATGCATTCATATCCAGGTTTTGTGACAAGGAAAATCCACTTATGAGTGATTTCATACCAACTGAAGGTGAAGGGGTTTCTCACCATGATCATTTGGCACTGAAAAGTGACTTGTTGAATCTGGAAAAAGAGTTGTGTAAGCTTAAAAGGGCTCAGTACGAAAGATTTCATTTACAACTTTGCTCAAATGAGCAGATAATACCCCGTGGTTTAAGGGTGTTGAAGATGCCTGCTCAGAATGACTGTGATACTGTTTTATTGGCTAATTGGCAGCAGCTTAATCTTTCCACCAGCATGGGTTATTTACAATTATTGATAGCGTCGGCTAATAGGCAAGCAGTGTTGCTGCTTGAGAGTATCAAGTCTAAATACTTGGCTCTCCATTCTAAATACAGTTTCACTGTTTTGGAGAAACCCTTAACTGATACCATTGACAATGTACTTATATATGGTAGAAAACTGATACAAATCAAGATGAACAAGGTTAAACGCGACCGCCAAGATTTTTCTACAGGAAATATTTTCACGTGGTCACATGATCCGGTTGACCAATCGCATACTTCACAACAACCTCAACAGAGTAGTCGATCGACAGGACCAGTACAACAGCGGTCGACGACTTTGGATCAAGATCAAGATTTTTGTAATAGAGGTCGAATTAGTGATGTTACTGGCCTGGATAAGCAGTCGGCGGTAGTCTCGGCTACAGACAATGTCACTTTACGTACAGAACAATGTATGGTAGAGACTGAGTTTCGTGAAGTGGTTCCCTTGTTACCGAAAACTACACCAGAACAGGGAGCTATTAGGAAGACTATTACAATGATAGCGGATGTACACAGGTCCGCTGATTCTGAGTTTCCACCTTTGACTGCTAACCAAGAGGAAGGTAATGCTCTGAATGTTAATTTTTTACAGGGAATACAAGGTATGGGCCTCAATTTTCCTCTTCCAGTAAGGGAGAGATCTACAAGCAAAGTAAGGAAGGGGCAATACAACCCACAACAGAGAGGCAGGAGTATAACCAGATACAAACAGAAATTGGCCGAAACATCGACCAGCCCATTAACAATAAAGAAAGCTTTTCAACAGAGAAAGCATTAGTTATTAATTTATCTACCCACTGTTTGACTGAATCTGAGTTAAGTGTGTTAAACAAGGGTCTAATGTTTATTCCTACTGCTGATATGCGTATAACAGACATTATTTTTGATGTTAAAATGTTTGCACGCAATCTTTCCCTTAAAACTTTGTTCCATGACATACAAGAGCCACAGGTTAGCTGTTTTAAAAAACCCAGTTTATATGTACTGAAGAATAATATGTTAGTGAATGCTTTTGAACAACTCTGTATTTCTGATATTTATGATGTTTATAGTAATAAATACAGGTCTCAAGGAATAGGTTCTAAGTATAATTTAACTAGTCTAGAACATGATGCATTAGTAACATTGGAAAAGAGACAAGACCTAGTTATCAGGCCTGCTGATAAAGGGGGTCAGATTGTTGTGATGGATATGTCAGATTATGACAAAGCTATGCATGACTTGTTATCGGACAAAACCTCATATGAAGTTATTACATCTGTACAGGTTGATAATATGATCAACAATGTAAGTAAATCTATTGATTGGTTAGAAGCAAGTTCATTGATAAACCATGAATTAGCTATGTATTTTCAAGCACCTAATCCAACCATTCCTATCATACAAGGTTTACCAAAAGTACATAAAAATAGTAGTAAGCCACCTATGAGGCCCATAGTGGCTGGTAACAATTGGTGTACAGAATCTTTATCTATATATCTTGAGAAAAGCTTGAGACCTTTGGTCAATACATCAAAAGTAATTTTAAGAGACACTGAACAATTTTTGAATGAATTATATGAGTTTTCAAGGAATGTTACTATTATTGGGAATATGTTTTTTGTTACTTTGGATGTGACATCTCTCTTTACTGTAATATCCAATACTGTAGGTATAGAATATATCATTGAACTGTTAAATGACTATGAAGAGGATGAGATATATTTAATACAGACCTTATTGGGTTTGGTTTTACACAATAATATTTTTGTGTTTAATCAAGAAATTTATTGGCAGAAGAACGGTGTTGCTATGGGGAGCTCTTGCTCCAATAGCTATGCAAATGCAGTAATGAGGGTATGGGAAACTCAATACTTGATGCAAGGTCCATTTTACAGATATATTCTGTTCTATAAAAGATTTGTGGATGACCTTTATTTGATTTGGAATGGTACGGAGATACAACTGATGGAATTTGTTGAATACATTAATTTGTCGTCTGACTTTTTGAAATCTACTTTGAATTATTCTACGGATGGTATACAGTTTTTAGATGTATCCATATGTAAGGATGAAAAAGGTGGTTTAATTAGCAGACTATATAAGAAGGAATGTCATGTTAATCAGTTACTCAGTAGGGGTAGTATGCATCCGAATTTTGTTTTCGATAATGTTGCTAAAAATCAATTTTTTTAGGACATCTAGACTTAATGTAAGGGATGAAGATTATGAGTACCACAAAACTAAAATTGGGTTGGATTTGGTTGCTAGGGGTTATGAACAGGGATTGGTGAGGAAGAACCCTGCAGCTGTGGATACTGTGAGATCCACTGTAGCTAAACCTTATTTCTCTGAACACTGCTAAAAAGAAAAAAAATTTTGATAATCTACTTAGAATGTCTATGCATTATACTAGGGATGTAAAATTGTATACAGAAATAATAAATAGGCATTGGGGCATTCTGATGACTGATGATAGTATTAAGGCTTTGGTTGGTACAAAACCTCAATTTTCTTTGAAGAATATGAAATCATTGAAATCCAGGTTATGTCATAAATCTCAGAATGAATATTTAACCATTAATTCAGGCACCAAATCATGTGGTGCATGTAATTATTGTAGTTATGTGTCCCCAGCTTCTGAATTTAAACATCCAGATACAGGTGAACTTTACAAACTTACTACCAGTGCTGATTGTAGTACTATGCATGTTGTATACCTTGCTGTCTGCACCCTGTGTAATAAATATTATGTAGGTAAGACTGACCGCACTCAGAGAGAGAATCAGAGAACATTTGTATAACATTAAGAGAATGAATGGTATTAATGCACTTGCCAAACATGTTATGCAAACAGATATACAACATGTTTTTATGTTTTCAATACTAGCTAAAACTTTTGAGACAGTGAGAAGGGGGAATGTAAGGTATAGAACTGAAGAGTTAGAAGCTGGTTGGATTATTAGATTAAGGTCCAACTGTGGGCATGGTCTTAATGACCATGTTCCTATTAAACCAATATTACAGAAAAGGCCTTTGAGAAAGTAATTATAATTATTTTAACAATATACTTTTATCTCATATTTATTTTATGTGTATAGGTGTGCATAAGATTGTTTTATGTTTCATATAAAATTTTTTTATGATATTTTTTAGAAGCATGTTTACTTTAATAATTTGTATGTAGGTCTTGTCACATGATCAGTCGTTAGTATAAATAGGTGTCCTAATCAGCATGTATTATGTACCTGACGAAGCTATATGTGAAAGCGCTTGTGTGAATAAAGTTGAGCTGACATCAACTTTTTGGATTTTGGATTTGTATTTCAACAGATATTTGAAGTTTAGAGCCATAGCTTTGCTTTTTAGATTGTAAAGTGTGTTTCCTGTCTTTCTCTCACAGGTGCTGAGTTTGGGGTGGCTGAAAGCAACAGGGATCCTGAAGTCACTGCCACTAATAGTGGAGATGATGAGACATGTATTCTGGCACTGGAAGGTTTGATAGGGTCTGTCGTTGGTCCACCAATCAACAGTACACAGCGTTCAACCCCATCTATGTGCACACTCATACTGCCAATACATCCCTCATCACCAATGGCCTTAGCCGAGGGACAGCGTACAGTTGGCATTGACCAGGAGAGTGTGGTACCCATGGCACTTGCATCCCCTCACAGCAGCCATAGCTGGATTCCTGGAACGGTACCACATAGGCGGATGTCCAAGGGTTCTCGGGGGAGCACCACTGGTCGTATTGCCCCTGGCAGATGTGCCCCCAGAGGTATTACAACCTCCAGTATGTTTCGGGCTGTAATGCAGGCACAGGCACGTATGGAACGGTACACCAGACAGGGACTAAGGGCACAGAGGTCCCATTACACTGCTATCAGTGACAGCATCTGTGACCTTGCCGGTGCCATCTGGAATTACACCGAGGTCATTGATAGATGTTGAGGGGAGACATTAGATGCCCTCCATAATGTGTCTTCCATGAGCCAAGACTGTGCGGGACAGCTGAGATGTCGATGCAGACGCATGCCAGCAACAGCAACATCTGGCAGTCATCGCGGACGGCACACAGATCACAGCCATTCCCGTAGTGGCAGTACCAGCCCCAGCAATGCTGGGGCTGGCCTGTCTATTGACCGTCCTAGTAGACCACGTGCACGTGGCTCTGGCCAGTCCCAGCAGGGACATGGGTCCAGTCATCATACCTCTGCCTCTAATGATAGTACCTAGTCAGGGTTGGTACCCGATACTGCCCGTAGCACCCCTGCCAGGCACAGGTACCGTGTCTGTGCCCAGAGACAGTGATCTGCACAGCCTAGCAGGTACAGTCTGTGGCTGTCCCACAACCTCCCGTAGATGGCAGCCACATGGTGGAGCTGTGTGCATGCAGACACACACACATTAACCAAACAACTAGGGCTCACACATACACACATTGGCCATGCTGTACTGTTGTCCCTCACACACACACACACACACACACACACACACACACACACACACACACACACACACACACACACACACACACATAGACATGTCAATTGGATGGGTCAATGTTGGGCTCTGGCAAACCAACAACACACCCTGTGCATATGATGACACCTGTGCCACCTCCTGTCATCTGTAATATTGATGGAGGAACAGGCTAACATGGCTCTGATGCACAAAGTGACATTATAGCAGTGTAGCAATATTAGCAAGTTGTCAACAGGAAAATGTAATGATATCCTTGTAGGTATATCTGAGCAGGCATTATGCATCACAGCTCCGATTGTCAATGTAGCATTGTTTACACCAGTGTTAGGTCTGAGTATGTATTGTCCACCCATGTGCCACTTGGATGAAGTGTACAGTGTTGCCAGCATGTGTTAGTGAGTGGACAGCATGTGTGTGGTGTGTGCATTACAGATTAGCTGGTGTACATCTGTGAACATGGTGGGTGCGCACTGTCTGCATGTACATGCATAGTGGACACATGGGACGTGTGACATACCCTGTTGTTCACATTGTTAACATCTCATAGTATCTTTCGATGGCCAGTATGCATTCTACTACAGATATGTACTAACATGGGTACACATGTGTGTATGACATGGGTTGACACTATGCAGTGGGTGATACTGTTAATACCTGTCAATGATTTGCAGTCTGGTAGTATACACAACCTCAACAGCATGACTATAACCAGTCATTAGATGATGTCCTGACAAAATGACACACAGTTGTAGGGAACTCAATAACAGTTGGATCCATCCAGTACTATACTATAACAGTAACCAGTGATATTGACCGCCACCCATTCCTGGGACCACACCTGTTTGGCATATAGCCCTCATAGGTACATGCAAATACACTAGGGATATGTCCATCCGCATCTGGAAATGCATGCATTGGCCTACAATGCATTCCCTGGATGGGACGCATATCCTACACAAGGCTATCATACAGACAGATACCTGTTGTCCAATACATGCTGTATAGCAGTAAGCCGACTATGGCATAGTCATCCACATTTACTATACATACTATCCCAACAGTACCACTTAGGTGGTAGCCCTCAACATGTATGTTGGGTGCCAATGTGTACATACAGCCACGTGTTATGTCATCATGTCCCTTGGTATCCACATATCCATAGGTATTGTGGAGTCCATCGGTGTGTCACATAAGACATTAGGGGCCTAAATGCATATCCACAGGGCTGTTGTACACCTATAATGACTGTCCATTATTGCCAGTCGTTGTTGTGTATGAACATGTCTGACATATACCCCAGGCATGTAACCTCACTCACAGTACTCTATAGTAACTGTCATGGGTGTGTGTGGCACAGATGACCTTGGACACAGATCACTACAGTGGTCGGGCTTGTCACATACATACATATGAGACCTACAATCTGAGAAGCAGCGGCACAATCTGTCAAAGGAAACAAATGTATTCATGTAGTATGCAGGCTTCACACCTGTGTACTGAATGAGGGCATATGTACACATATTTATTTGCCATGCAGATACATGATGTGTGCAATGCACATACTGTTTTAATCATGATATGTCATACCATAGTAAAAGCAAAACCTACACTGCATTGATCACACACATACACACACATTTAGCATTTGCAGGATTCAAACCTCTACCTAACTATGTTATGCTACCACAGAGATACTCATTAACACGGTGCGCTATATGCTTTGCTGGGTGAGTTCTCTTCTCCTGTAGGATGCTGATATCATCAGACTTTCCAAAGAGGAATGCACCTCTTTTAATGTGTTTTCCCAGTCTCCAAAAAGGGCACTCCTCTCAAAGGAAAATCACACAAATACACACACTGTCAGCATTTGCAGTATTCAAACCCCTACATAACTATGTTATGATACTAGAAAGATACGCATTAATACAGCGCGCTATATGCTTCGCTGGTGGCGTCTATTCTCCTGCTATATTTGTAGGATGCTGACATCATCAGACTTTCCAAAGAGGAATGTACCTCTTTTAATGTGTTTTCCCAGTCTCCAAAAAGGGCACTCTTCTCAAAGGAAATCACATTCATCCCCCCCACACACACACTGTCAGCGTTTGCAGGACTCAAACCCGTACCTAACTATGTTATGACACTAGAGAGACACGCATTAACACTGCACACTACATGCTTTACTTGGTGGCTTTTATTCTCCTGCTATATTTGTAGGATGCTGACATCATCAGTCTGGACATGGTAATGTGTGTACACTTTGTTTTATGCAATCCCAGGAATGAGCCATGTGGGTCGGCAGGTGTCAACAGCTTGAACAGGACCCCATAATTCTTACCTTGTGTGATCTATCTGTGGACACATTGACATTCCTTCATATGTCAACACATATTTATGCACAGATTGTTGGTTTTGTGGATATGACATGTGTCTGGGATGTTGATAAAGGGCTATTCAAAGTCTATGTGGGACATGTGTAGCTCTGTTCAGCGATGTATGTCCTGGGTGTCTACCTTGCAAACAGTCTAGCATGATTGGGAACCATGATCTGCACATGAACATACCACAGTTGGTACGGTTGTGTGTTTGTCAGCTTCCAATAGCTCTGTTTATGACTTCAACCATGATGGACTCCATGGCCTTGCAGATTAGACTTCATAGGCTTACTGGACTATACTTCCCATGGTGTGTTGTGCACCAACACTTGTGGGGAGTGCCATATGTTGCTGTAACACATTCAACGGTTCCAGATCCTGTGGAGAGGGTGAGGCTCAACAGACTGTTCAGGTGCAGGGTCTGTTTGTTCTGTAGTTCATGCATGACACATATTGGGAAACAATGTAATCCAATTGCTGCCATGCTTTTGGATTTGGGGGGAGCTGTTCAGCCATTCTTCATGTGATATCTCCTGGTATGATGACTGGGACTATTGTCAGTGGGAGGTGGGTATGTCTATATGGGCCTGTCTGACGGGATGTCGGCATTGTCAGTCAGGTATAGTTGGCCCTGACTCAGGACATATATGAGTGTACATTGCTATTTATGACATAGCTGAAGGAGGTGTCATGATTCAGTCTGGAATCCTTCTCAGCTACTCTTTACAAAACACTAACAAACATGAGCACTAATCCCTGTTGTACTCTTTTACACACTTAACATCCTACTGATTATTTGTGATCAGGCTATGAAGTATGTCATCATAATATCCTGGCATGTCCAGGGGTCAGTTTCGTGTGTACTCTCCAGTCCAGCTAGTGAATATTGTGGTTTTGACACAATGTCACATCTGCCTCATGTACACAGACAACCCTCTCCTCCTCTCAACAAACTCAGATATATGTGAGAGATGCAACAATATTGACATACAGGAGGCTGAGCTCTCTCGACCCATGACTGGCATAGTCTATCAGGTGGTGAAGGTAACCACACACACCACATATCAGTCTCACATAAACCTATAGCGACAGCAATCAAACCACATTATCACACATAAACATACTTGGAGGCTCTACATAAACTCTGCCTTAGCAGCAGAGACCTCCAAAGCAGACACACAGACAACTGCTACCCCACTACAATACCCACATATCACATAGTTCACAATGTCAGTCTGCCACACAGTCACTGCCCTTCAGGCTAAACAACACACCTAATACACTTGTAATAGGTGACACATTGTCAGACACACTGACGTCCCACTCACCAGGCCAAACAAGGGAATAGTCACTTTGACCTGTCTCTCGGGTGCCAGGATCCACAACATAACACATGCACTCAGGTCACTCCAAAGCAAGTACAGGACTGGCTCCATCATTGTCAATGCTGGTGCGTACACCCTCAGACGTTCCTCCCTGGACCACATGACATGATACATAGAGGAACTCTCTGATCATGTAGCCCAGGCCAGTATGACCCTGACCTTGTCTAACATCTTACACTCACCAAGTATGATGTCAGAGTATACTAGCAAACTGATCACGTTTAACAGTTGGCTAACATATTGGTGTCATTCACAGGGGATACAGTGTCTGTCAGCCTGGGGTGACATGCTCGACATGCCACGTAGCTTCCCTATGGGCAGCTTGCACCTGTCACCCTTGGACTTTCGAATACTGGCTAAGGCACTTGCTATCACCATACTGCCTTTTTTAAGTGGGGCTCAAAAGACAAACCCACCTCCATAGACATTACAGAGTACATGACACTGAGGGTAATGCTGCTCAACACCAGATGTGTTACCCTCAAATTGCGCCCACTCAGGAATCTCCTCAGTATGGACAATAGCGATATCTGTGCACTAACAGACACCTGGTTCAGGCTCACAAATGCACACCAACATTACCAGGTTATATTTCATACCATGCTTTCTGACCACAAAACTTGGAATGCCCAGCACAAATAGGGGGAGTATCCATATACATCACAGATACACATACCTCCGGGTATGTAGCACTGCACAAAGCATCACAGACCATACATATGCACCTAACATTGTGCAAATCTGCCTTTTGGTTTGTTGCCTGCTACAGACCACCCTCCCAAACTCAGGAACCACACTCAGCTTTCCTGGGAACACTGGACAATATGAAGGTCTCCCCAAACACCGTTATATTGGGTGACTTCAAATACCCACACATTGACTGGGGATAGTACTCAGGCCCCAACATCCTCGCCCAACAGTTGCTACTATTTGTAAACTCATATGCTATGGCACAACTGGTCACCACACCCACAAGAGGGGACAACATATTGGACATGATCATCACCAACATGGAGACTCTATGTTCCACACCTGAGATATACCCCTCACTGGTAAGGTCAGAACATACATTTATCTCACTGGACATCCATATCCCATCCCCACACCCATCCTGGGTAATATTGGTGAACTTCTCAAAAGCGAACGTCACACTTCTCCAAACCAAGGTGGTATCCTTCAGAGACCCTGGGACAGTGGTAAGTATGACTCAGACTGCTGAATCCTTTACATACACATTCTATGGATACCTAGTGGACTGCATGGATCGTGCTATCCCAAATAACAACTGGACTCACTCCTCCAATGGCAGGGGACCTGTCTGGTAGACCCCGGCCATTAATAAGCTATACAATGAAAGGAGGATGCTACTACATGATAGAGCACAATCCCAGACAGGGAAGACATCTGTGATCTGTACTAGCAGACAGCTACAATCACTCATGTATTTATGTCAGGCCCGCTTCTAATGGACAATTGCACCAGACACGTAGGACACTCACAAGGCCTTCTTCAGTTAATACAGGTACCTGGGTGGACACTCACTGATATGCTGTGCGTTACTGCATACTGACTAAACATACCCTGAACCCACAGACATTGCCAACATCCTGGCAAACAGGTTCAGTGCACTCAGGTCCCCTAAGGAGCTACTGTCCATCCCAACAGAGTGTAACCTCCCTGACATCACAAATAAACAGGTGAGTGCTGCCCTCCCCACAGTGGACAACACAGCATCAATCAGACCAGACGGTGTCCCGACGTGCATCTTACATGGGCTTCATGACAGACTTAACCCTCACATTACGTCACTGTTCAATATCAGAGTTACTGCAGGATATGTACCCATGGAATGGTGTACAGCGATAGTGGCCCCACTCCACAGAGTGTCTGCCACAATGGACCACAGACAATATCAGCCTATAAGGCTAACTAGCCTGTTCTGCAAAGCTATGGAGCATATTGTAATGGGACTCATGCACATAGACATCGGGAACCTACAGACACTGGGTCCTACACATTTCAACTTTGTGGGCAGATCTTGCCTCTTGGACCTGTTCGTATTCTTTAAACAGTTACCAGGTCCATTGGTGTAGGGACGGTTGTCCACACAGCCTGCCTGGACCTTGCACAACTGTTTGACACAATACTCCACTCGGCCATTATGCATAGGCTCACCGGCGTCGATATCGACACAAATCTCACACGATGGATTGCTACCTGGATCAGGGATAGCACTCACATGCTCAGTATTGCAGGTGCCATGTCTGACTATACACCAGTTACACATGGCATCACTCAAGGCTCAGTCCTGGGACCTCTCTTGTTCAGTATATATTTGTGTGACATACAGGCTAACACAGGAGGAATATGGCTGACCATGTTCGCATATGCCTGCAAACTGGGTGCCACAATCAACTCTCCAGCTGGCACATGCATACTCAAACAGGGTCTCACAGAGACAGGATGACTGGTGCCTGAGCCATGGCCTACAGCTAAATGCCATTAGTTGCATAGTCATTCCCTTTGGGAATAACAACATGCCCACACATTACCACATAGGTAGTAATCCATTACATACAGTAGTAGTTGTTAGGGGTTTGGGGACATGACTTGTTCGTACTATCGCCTTTGACAATCATGTTGCCAAAGTGGTTAGACAGAACTATATAGCTCACCTTATCCCATATGGTTTCACATGTTGATCAAGTGAGGTCATTGTGCCCCTATAGTCATCACGACCATGCTTGGTTACAATGCCGCATTTGGGATGTACCTTACCCGACACCTGCAGCAACTGTAATGGCCACAAATGTTCCTCAACAAGCAGATGTAGGGACTCACACGGATGCCCTGCACAGTTCAGATACAGTAACTCCAGCTCTACTCAGTCGCTTACCACCTACTCGGATGTGTTGTGTGCCTGTAGTTTAAGGAAATATCCGACCTAGATTTAATGGACATGCTCCACCTCAGGAAATCTGACTCCCTTGGAGCTACACACTCCAGGGACATATACCTCAGCACAGATGTTAATAGGACATGCTGGAGGGACAGATTCTTATCACAGAGGCTCCACTCACTCCGGATTGTAATCTCGGTTTCGCATGGGCAGAGCCACCCACTGACCACCTACAGGAGACATCTTGACAAGTGGATGGGTGATCGTATGTTTACCCATGGGATATCTTCTGGGTCCCTGCTAGACAGAGGCACAATACACGAAATGTAAATGGGCTATCTTGTGTGACCTACTATTCACAGGCACAGTGTTCTACTTTGACAGGGTTGCGAAAGCCAAACACACTCTGGCTAAGCTTGTACATGCCCTAGGGCGGATAGCCTAGTATCAACCTCTCAACCTATGATAATGTTCAGGATGCACAATGTTTATTGCTGATACTGTTTGCAGGTTTTATCGTCTTTGCTTTCCCACTTTCTATGAACAACTTAGGTATCTGCAGAACATATTTGATTATGACAGGGTTCTACTATATTATATATGTGTCTGTTGTCATATAACTGTGTGCACAGGGCAGATTGCTGGATAGTGAGAGGTTCCTCGGTTAACACATGCAACTGCCTGATATGTGTGGCCCACTGCTGTACTCCGACATGGCCTAAGTGTGTGAGCATGCCCAGTTCAGACTGTCAGTGTTCTGTTGCCTGAAATTTGTCTCATTTATTCAAGTGTGTGAGCATGCCCAGTGTGACCTTTCAGTATGTTGCTGTCTGAGGTCCACTACATTTGTTGATGTATGTGTACATGTCCAATATTAACATTTCTACTGTGTGTGTTGAAAGCCAGGTTCTATTCTTACTGCTGGACTCACCTTTGTGTCATAACTCGACAGGGATTATGCTGTGCCTGCAGGGTCTCCATGGAATACTTTGCATAGACTTATCAACATTTCTTCATACAGGCTGACCACTGCAATACTGTCATGGTTTAGTGGTTCAGTACTATGACTATACTGCACAGTGTCCTGGGTTCGAAGCTCAGTACGGGTTAATATTTTCATACTCAGCAGACCAGACTGCTTAAGGGCCAATAGAGCAAATATGAGCATGTTGGCTTTTGTTCAGCTATGCCTTACTTAGGTTCATAGGTTCATACTAGGCTATCTGCCCTAAGGCATTTACAAGCCTAGCCAGAGTGTGTTTGGCTTTTGCCACCCTCTGAACTAATTTTGCTGTGCCCTTTTTAAGGTTAGTTTACTGTGCCTCTGTCTAGTAGTGACACCAAAGTATTCCCCTGGGTAAACCTACAATCTCCCATCCACTCATCAAGATTCCTCTTGAAAAGAGTCAGTGAGGGAATCTGCCTAACATGGACTGGGATTCTATTCCAGAGTGAAGGGAGCCTCAGGGTTATGAATTTGTCCCTCCAGCATGTCCTATTTATTTCTGTGCTGAGGTTCAAGTCCCTTGAGCGTGTAGCTCTAAGGGATTTGGATTTTTTGAGGTGGAGCATGCTCATTAATTCCGGGTTGGACATGGCTTTATACGTCAGGCATAGATCGCCTCTAAGTAGGTGGTATGCAACTGAGTAGAGCTGGAGTTTCTTTAACCGAGCAGCATATGGCATCTGTTTGAGTCCCATGATCCTTTTTGTGAGGTACTTTTGTGGTCTTTCTAGTTGCTGCAGGTGTCGGGTAAGGTACATCCCAAATGGGGCATTGTATTCAATTATGGGCCTGATGAGGGATGAATAAAGGGGCACAATGACCTCCTTCGATCTAGATGTGAATCCTTTCATGATAAGGTGGGCTATATAGAAGGTCTTTCTAACCACTTTGGCAATGTGGTTGTCAAAGGGGAGATTACTATCAACTTGGGTCCCCAGGTCCCTAATTACTTCTTCCGTACTTAATGGATTCCTGCCTATGAGATAATTTGTGGGAACTTTGTGTTTGCCAAAGGGTATGACTATACACTTTTTAGCGTTTAGCTTTAGGCCATGGCTCTGGCACCAGTTATCCGTCTCTATGAGACCCTTTTGGAGGATGCTTGTGTCAGCTGGAGAGTCAATTATGGCACCCAGTTTGCAGTCATCTGCAAACTTGGTCAGCCACAGTCCTCCCATGTTAGCCTGACCCTCTGAAAAATATATGCCGAACAAGAGAGGTCCCAGGACTGAGCCTTGTGGGACGCCACTTGTAACTGGTTTAGAGTCTGACATGGCTCCAGCAATTCTGACTATGTGGATTCTGTCCTTGAGCCAGTTTGCAACCCATCTTATGACATAGGGGTTTATATTTAAGCTGGAGAGCTTATCTATGATGCCAGAGTGGGGTATTGTGTCGAAGGCTTTTGCGAGGTCCAGGTAGGCTGTGTGGACTACCTTCCCCTCATCAATGGCCTTGGTGAATGTTTCAAAGAAATCAACCAGGTTTAAGAGGCAGGATCTGCCCTTAACAAAGCTGAATTTGGTAGGATCCAGTGTCTGTAGGTCCCCAATGTCTTTGTTTATGAGTTCCATGATGATCCTCTCCATAGCTTTGCAGACCAGGCTAGTCAGGCTTATGGGGCGATAGTTTCCAGGGTCCTTAGAGGCACCACCTTTGTGGAGTGGGACCACTGTTGCTGTATGCCATTCTTTGGGTACATATCCTGTAGTAAGGCTGAGATTGAACAGCAGCTTTATGTGGGGGTTTAGCTCTTCTTGGAGTTCATGTAGGACGCAGCCCGGGACATTGTTTGGTTCCATTGATGCTTTGTTTCTTGCTTTGGAGAGGGCAGCTCTCACCTGAGCATCTGAGATGTCAGGGAGGCAGCACTCTGCTGGGATAGATATTTCCTCTTTAGGGGGGGAAGGGGGGGAGTTTGCACTGAACCTGTCTGCCAGGATGTTGGCAATGTCTGTGGGTTCAGTGTATTTTGTGTCATTTTGGACCAACTCTGAGCATATCTGGGAGTTGCTACCCAGGTTTCTAACATAACTAAAGAAGGCCTTGTGATTATCTTTAGTGTCCTGTGCAATTTTTCTCTCGAAGCTGGCCTTGGATGATTTTATGAGGGATCGTAGTTTTTTGCTAGTACTGATCAGAGATGCGTTCCCTTTTAGGGATTTTGCTCTATCATGTAGTAGCATCCTCCTTTTGTTGTACAGCTTATTTATGGCTGGGGTCCACCAGGCAGGACGCCTGCCTTTGGATGACTGGGTCTTGGTTTTGTTTGGGATAGCATGATCCATGCATTCCTGACGGTGTCCATAGAATGCATTTATAAAGGATTTTGCAGTTTGAGCTGTGGTTTCCACTGGCCCGGGGGCCTTGAAGGATTCCACCTCAGTTTTGAGAAGTGTGACGTTAGCTTTTGAGAAGTTTTTCACTGTGGTTTTCTGGGCTGTGGGTGGGATTGGGATGTGGATGTCCAGTGAGATTGATTTATGGTCCGATCTTACCAGTGAGGGGAATACCTCTGGTATGGAGCATAGAGTCCCCATGTTGGTGATGACCAGGTCCAGTATGTTATCCCCTCTTGTGGGGGTGGTGACTAGTTGTTCCATACCGTTTGAGTTTATAAATTCTAAGAACCTTTGGGCTAGGGTATTGGGGCTTGAGTAATGCTCTCAGTCAATGTTTGGGTAGTTGAAGTCACCCAATATAATGGTGTTTGGAGAGACCTTCATATACTTAGACCCAGCTTGTCCAACATTGCTCAATATTAACCAACATTGCTGGAAGTTGCCCAATATTACTCAGCATTGACCACAGTTGTGCTAGTTGGTGTGTGCGATTTTCTTTACATATACTACATGGTGGTAAATGCTGTTTAGCACTGCTTTATATTGCTTAACACATTGCAATCATGCCTCAGGTGGTGCTGCAGGGCTGGCTATGTTGGATGCACATACTACACTCCCTATACATGTTTGGAAGCAGGTAGTGTCAACTTAGGCATCCCTTTTACTATATGTGCGAGTCAGAGAGAGGTATAATTTCCAGAGTTCCTACTGAGCCAGTGTATGTGCTATGCGTTGCCTCTTTGCCAAGGGCAAAGCATACTAGGCATGCCTCCTTCTGCCTACTGGGGCAGGCTCAGGTTGTTCCTCCTCCGTGTCACGCTCTGCCTGCGATGGCCTTGGCAATGGTGGGGGGCTGTTTGTCCCAGGCCTATGCTGGTCCTGCTGCAGCTGTTTACGCAGGATCATATTATGTAGCATGGCACATACCATGACAATATGGGCACATGTAGTTGGTGAGTACTGCAAGACTCCACCAGATGTGTCCAGGCACCGGAACCGTGACTTGAGCAGCCCAAACACATGCTCGATTACATTTCGTGTTTGTGCGTTTGCCTCATTATGGTGTTCCTGTTCAGGTGTGTGTGCGTTTCTGATGGGTGTCATCAGCCACGGCTCCAGTGCATAGCCAGCATCCCCCACTAGGTGACCATGTGGGATGTCCCCATTGGCAAATGTCTGGTACAGCTGCATTAGATGCCAGATATGGGAATCATGGTAGCTTCCAGGGCAGCCAGCACACACATTCAGTATTATGCCCTGGGCATCACACACGACCTGGCAGTTGATGGAGGGGAAGCCCTTGTGGTTGAAGTAGACCCTACCCTCGCTCATCAGCTGGTGCTTTGATGCATATGTGCATGCAGTCTATTGCACCCACTACCTCAGGGTATTCTGCTATTTGCTGGAAGAGACGCATATTGCTGGCCAAGTCCTCAGGGAATTGGGGAAATATACATGATCACTGACATGTGCTGACCTGGCATCCAGGAACTGGTGCAGTACCCTGGATGCTGATGCCTGTGATATCCACATCATATCACCAGTTGGTCTCTGGAAGGTACCTGTTGCTAATATTCTTAGGCCAGCACATACCTTGGTTTATACTGGGATGGGTTCCCCACTGTTGGTTCTGTGTGTGAGGCATGGCCTGCACAGCTCAACAATTTGCTGCAAGAGGTCTCTGTCCACTCTATAGCGCTCCACTATCTCCAACTCATGTAGTCCCTGGTAGGTTATCCTGGGCCTGTACACTCTTCTCCATCTCCTCACTGTGGGTTGTCCAGCAGCATTTGCATTATCACCACCCTCAGCATTTTGCATATGTCGCCTAATAACAGCAATGGCAGCCCCTAACATTTTTTGTCTCAGTAAAGCTTTTTCAGTTTTCACTTCTATTAGCTTACTGCAGTGTTGCAGTATCTCTTGAGAGAAACATAATGGACTGTTGTTTGCAGAATTTTAAGTGCTGGGCTGGGCTGGGTAGTGTACTGCCTGTGTAATTGCCTGATTCTGATTGTTTTCACCTGCTAGCTCTACTAGTACTCACTGGTAACTTCATACTATTTGGTGTGCTTCCTTTTCCCTTTTTGTTTCCTCAGGGGGGCAGCGGCGCACACACAAGTGCAAACATGCACACAGCAGCTAACACACGCGCACACATGCTTACACGGACTAAAACTCGCTTATTCTTATTAAAATGCATGCACACCAGCGCAAGCGTGCTTACAAGTGTTTACACAGCCTTACATATGCTTACTCCAGCTTACACATGCGCACACACGCTAACGCGCGCACACACTGTCTTACTCAGGTTTACTGGTGCGGACACGTGCACATGCACGCTCAGCAAGAAACTTTGGTGTTATCCACAGCATACACCTTCAATTTCTTTACTTTACCTAGCCTACCTGTTAACACACCTCTTTCAATGATATGTAAATGTCAGCTGACACATAGGTTCATAGGTTCATAGGTTCATACTAGGCTATCTGCCCTAGGGCATTTACAAGCCTAGCCAGAGTGTGTTTGGCTGTTGCCACCCTTTGAATTGAGTTTACTGTGCCCTTTTTTTGGGTTAGTTTACTGTGCCTCTGTCTAGGAGTGACACAGAAGTAATCCCCGGGGTAAACCTATGATCTCCCATCCACTCGTCAAGATTCCTCTTGAAGAGAGTCAGTGAGGGGTTCTGCCTAACATGGACTGGGATTCTATTCCAGAGCGAAGGGAGCCCCTGGGTTATGAATCTGTCCCTCCAGCATGTCCTATTTATTTCTGTGCTGAGGTTCAAGTCCCTCGAGCACGTAGCTCTAAGGGATTTAGATTTTCTGAGGTGGAGCATGTCTATTATGTCCTGGTTTGACATAGCTTTATATGTCAGGCATAGATTGCCTCTAAGTAGGCGGTATGCTACTGAGTAGAGCTAGAGTTTCTTTAACCGAGCAGCATATGGCATCTGTTTGAGTCCCTTGATCCTCTTTGTGAGGTACTTTTGGGGTCTTTCTAGTTGCTGCAGGTGTTGGGTAAGGTACATCCCAAATGGAGCATTGTATTCTATTACGGGATTGATGAGGGATGAATAAAGGGGCACTATGACCTCCCTTGATCTAGATGTGAATCCTTTCATGATAAGGTGGGCTATATAGAAGGTCTTTCTAACCACTTTGACAATGTGGTTGTCAAAGGAGAGATTACTGTCTACTTGAGTCCCCAGGTCCCTAATTACTTCTTCTGTACTTAATGGATTACCACCTATGTGGTAATTTGTGGGCACTTTGTTTTTGCCAAAGGGTATGACTATACACTTTTTGGCGTTTAGCTTTAGGCCATGGCTCTGGCACCAGCTATCCATCTCTGTGAGACCCTTTTGGAGGATGCTTGTGTCAGCTGGGGAGTCAATTATGGTGCCCAGTTTGCAGTCGTCTGTGAACTTGTTCAGCCACAGTCCTACCGTGTTAGCCTGTACCTCAGAAAAATATATACCGAACAAGAGAGGTCCCAGGACTGAGCCTTGTGGGATGCCACTTGTAACTGGTTTCGAGTCTGACATGGCTCCAGCAATTCTGACCATGTGGGTTCTGTCTTTGAGACAGTTTGCAACCCATCTTATGACATAGGGGTTTATATTTAAGCTGGAGAGCTTATCTATGATGCCCGAGGGGGTATTTTATCGAAGGCTTTTGCGAGGTCCAGGTAGGCTGTGTGGACTACCTTCCCTTCATCAATGGCCTTGGTGACTGTTTCAAAGAAGTTGACCAGGTTCAAGAGGCAGGATCTGCCCTTAACAAAGCCGAATTGGGTAGGATCCAGTGTCTGTAGGTCCCCAATGTCTTTGTTTATGAGTTCCATGATGATCCTCTCCATAGCTTTGCAGACCAGGCTAGTCAGGCTTATGGGGTGATAGTTTCCAGGGTCCGTAGAGGCACCACCTTTGTGGAGTGGGACCACTGTCACTGTACGCCATTCTTTAGGTACATATCCTGTAGTAAGGCAGAGATTGAACAGCAGCTTTACGTGAGGGTTTAGCTCTTCTTGGAGTTCATATAGGACGCAACCCGGGACACCGTCAGGTCCCATTGATGCTGTGTTTTTTGCTTTGGAGAGGGCGGCTTTCACCTGAGCATCTGAGATGTTAGGGAGACTGCACTCTGCTGGGATAGTTATTTGCTCTTTTGGGGGGGGGGAGTTTGCACTGAATCTGTCTGCCAGGATGTTGGCAATGTCTGTGGGTTCAGTGTATTTTTTGTCATTTTGGATCAACTCTGAGCATATCTGGGAGTTGCCATCCAGGTTTCTAACATAACTAAAGAAAGCTTTGTGATTTTCTTTAGAGTCCTGTGCAATTTTTCTCTCAAAGCTGGCCTTGGAGGATTTTATGAGGGATCGTAGTTTTTTGCTAGTACTGATCATAGATTGCCTTCCCTTTTAGGGATTTTGCTTTATCATGTAGTAGCTTCCTCCTTCTGTTGTACAGCTTATTTATGGCTGGGGTCCACCAGACTGGACGCCTGCCTTTGGAAGATTGTGTCTTGGTTTTGTTTGGGATAGCATGATCCATGCCACTCTGCTCCAATGAGCTTCACTTCTTTCATACATACCCCCCTCGTGATGTCACCTATATTCTACTCTGTTACTCCCCTTATCCTATTCCTACACTGCACTGACTGTGCTCATTTGCTATGTAAACTTGCGATTCACTATCCTAACCCTCATTTGCATAGGATTGCCTACTAATGCTTGGTTACATCTCTTAGACTGAGCTTCCCCCCTTAGCAACCTCTACTCGGTGGCTGTGTTGTCTTCAGCCTGCCATTCACTTGCATTGTAAATTCATATCAGCAATAAAATCCACATTTGTGGATCTTAATTATTGATTTTCTGGTTTTTAGGGTGCTGCGCGTTTGCGTGGTGCTGCGCTACACTTAAACCCCTTAGATCGGGATGAAAAAAAAAAGATATTTTATTTTTATTTTACATCACTTCACATTGCCAATGGCCATATTTTTGGCCATTGGCATGCTTCCTCCTGTCAATGCATCCTTTTTGTGGAGCTGTCACAGCTCCGTTTTGCTATTTGCAGAACAGTACTCAGTTGTCAACTGAGTACATTTCTGCAAATAACACTACTCCTACTCGGACAGGTTCGGGTTTCCTGGATTGCAAATTTACCTGATTTGCATAGCTTTCACCTGCAATAGAGGTAATTTGCATATCCAAACCCTGTCCATGTAGGACTAGTTTTGAGAGCTCTGTTGCACACCCCTACCGGCTGTTCCTGGATTGCTCGGCAGACATGTTGGCTGCATGGAGTCTTACTCTACTCTTAGACTCCGTGCAAGCCTTTGTGAATCTGGCCCATACTTTTTTCTGGCAGGAGAACTAGATAGTAAATTTCAGTCATAAATCCTGGGATAGATAAAAGTCAGTGTAAGAATATAAAGAAAGGACATTAGAATGTTAAGGAATTTCCATGTTAAGGAATTAAAGAGAGGTGAGATTCAAGACATGGATGACAATAAATTAATCTTGAGAGCAAAGCATTCATGTTGAAAACACATTGGCAAACTGCTCATAATTCTTTGCAGTGCATGGAGCTTTATCTGCTCCATGTACTACAAGTTACAGAAAAAACAAACAAAAAAAACTCTTGTAAGTATTTTACTGGCTTTCAAAGCCATAAAGCACTTAAGGAGTTTATTCAAAAAAGTAGTGTAACATAGCTCCTTCACTCTCCATGCCTCTCAACTGTCCAGATTTTCACAGAATGTCCAGATTTTTGCATAATATGTTGAATGTGTTCCCTTATAAAGTCCATGGTTTTCAGACAAATTACTGAGGACTGAAGGCACTAAATAATGGCATACATTTAGATTTCAGACTTTGTATCCTTCAGAAAATTAGGTGAACATGCATCTTCTTATCTAGTAACTTTCTAAGTTTAGAACAGGAAGTCAGGAACATGCTACCAATGGACAGCAAGAAGAAATAAACCTTTTAATCCATTCCTGTCATTTGCACTGACAGATTTTACTGCCTGGCACTAAACCCAACCTTAATAACTTTAGCAGGGTGTGTTTAACATTTAAGGATGAGTCCCGTACCACACTTGTGTTTAACTGATTTGTCTTTTTTCAAATACTGGAGCATGATCTGTGTACTATATATATATATATATATATATATATATATATATATATATATATATATATATATATATATAATATAGAGTTGAACTGTTACAGTTTGAATATGAGCCTTTACTTAAGCATCACTTTCCTAATCATCTTGCCACTTTGATGGACTCCTTCTAGACAGCTTTAGTCACCTGCATCTACTATGCTTGCTGCCACAAAAATCTCAAGTAAATATGGTAAATGTGATGACAGGGCCACAAGCTATGATTACCGTTAACAGAACCCCCATTAGTTTGGATCATTTGCTCACTCTTTCAGTTCAAATCAGCCCTACAAATTTTCTGTATGGCAAGCTGTATTATTAACTATTCTGTGCATTTGAATTTGTCACTGAGGTCCTTATCCAATTTCCCTTTCTCTAGGATTTAAATATAATTTTAATTATCCTATTACATCTTTCGGTTTGCCCTACTTTATTCTGTTTTAACTGCTTTGTTAACCATTTAAATTTACTGACTATAATCTTTATTGAGTGCATATAACTGTATGTAACAATTTATACCTGCTGTAAACCATGTGTTGCTCCATACTTAAATGCATTAGGTATTTTCTCAAGGTTGTCAGTACACCCCATGCCAACTTTACACTATCCTGTGTGGTTAGTGTTGTCTGTTGTGTCAATACTCATTGAGAATATAGAGCTAAAAGTTTGCATTTTATTTCTACTTAAATTATTTCAGTTTACCTCTCTTCACTACTGCTGCATACCGGTTGAGGATCATTCTACTTAGGATCAATTTTTAATCATGGGTCGCAAGAACAGTGGCCAGCCTGATTAACAAAATGTAATCAATAAAAACAAAACTGCAAAAGCAGCTTCTCGGTGTAATAATATTGATGTCATAATTTGCAAAGACCTAATAACAAAAGAAATGCAGGCAGTTACTAGCTAAAAATAAATTTGATACCTACATCTTACAGAGTTTAACAAAAACATTTAAATGCTTAAAACCTGCTGACAGCTTTCAGGAAGCCCGTTTTCTCTGTTAACAATGCTCAAATAGTAAAAAAAGCAGATTTTAATGTGCAACTAGAAAAAAGTAGCACACCTTCACATTTTTGACTTTACTCTCATGTGCTTGATTGTCTTCTTCCAATTATTTAATAATTACTGTTATATCCTTCCTACATTTATGAAATGTTTATAATAGTCTGCTACAGGACTGATTTGGCCATTACTATGAGACATCTTATGTATTTGTGCTCCTTCCCTGTCAGTCTGCAGTATGGTACAGTACTTTGATTCTGGCAATTTTTGTAAAGTTTCTTTTCACACATTAACTATCCTATTACTTTGACTCATAAATAGGTCACGCGACTCATAAAAAGGTCATGCACTTCAGCTTTTCATACTGAAAATGGTACCAGGTATTTAACTTCAGAATTCTAGCCCTTTGTTTCTATTCAGTTTCAGACCAGGTGAATCTATACCTGATGGTTGTTGCATGGAGTGAAAAAATTAATACAGACAAAAGGAAAAGTTCAATAGAGATGATAAAATAAAGCTTGGCCAAACCCAATTTACAGAATCTGTTATAGTGATTACCCAACAAAATGTTGAACATGGAGAAAATACTAGTCTTCTATCGTATGGATGACAACCCTGCAACTTCCCATTAGCCCCAAGTTCATAGAACCTGAATGCTGACTTTTATAATTCATGGCTAGAAGGGTTAAACTCAGCAAAAAGTCTTTGTGTGGTGACTTTTCTTTTCAGCAGCCTGCAAATCTAAGAGGAGCTTGATGCAAGTGTATATTTAGGGACCCTGAATGCAGACTGAGTACACAAAAGCCTATAGGCTAGTAGTGCCTCAATCATGGAATTATGAACAAGCTTGTCTGCCGCATTAAGGTCACCCAAACAACTAACTGTTGTGTGGATACAAAATGTTGTTAAGAGATTCACAACAAATGCCACCCTTAAATATACGTTGCAATGGTCAGGAGGACAGTAGTTTATTAGGTGGTAAAAAAGTACAGTGATGGGTATCAGATAGAGGATTCAGATGTAAATTTTGCAGAGTTCAATGTAAAGTTTACTTTTCATTATTGATTGCGAGATGTTGAGTACTCTAGTATAACTTTAATACTTTGTTTAGAACATCAGTACCACGCTGTTGTTTAGAACATCATACCATGACAGGAATAAAAGTAGTAACGTAGACAGAAACTTCTTAAATATAGTGATGTTTAACTAGTGATGCATTTTTAAGGTTAATGATATAAATTTCCATTTTCAGTTTTTATTACACCCAAGAAGTGGCATTTATTGGGAAGCTGAAGTTGTAAGCAAATGTAGGCTGAATTAGCTGAATTACACACTGAAAATGTATTGCTGGTCTGTAAAGACATGAGGCAGTGTTTTATGGAAGGATTCTTTTCCTCATTATTGAAAGTAATGTACAGAAGATTTAGTTGCAGACAGAAACAAGTTAACTTTTAGCTTATGCACCATGCAGGTACTTTGTTCTAAGTTTTCACCGAAAGTTACAGAACAGGATAACATTTCTGCTGTTTTGAGTAGTTATGAAGTGGGACAACTGTAATTACAGTAAAGAATCAACTCTGTGCAGCTGTTGATGCTATAAGCAGTGCAGTTTAATGTTCTCATTCTGCCAATGGCATGTCACATTGCCAAACTTTTTTTTTTTCCTTTCTTTTTTTTTATGCAAGTCTTGCTAAACACTCTTTAACGATAAGTGTCATGATTAAAGGATTTTGCTTAACACCTTTTTTTGTACTACAGGTTGATTTGTTGTTATGTGATACTATAACTGATTATTATTGCATGGTCATTGGGCTGATGAAACACAAGCTCCCCCTTTCTGTATATTTTTAAGAAACACTATTGTATACTTAATTGCAAAATGTTTCCAATTGTGTGTGTATTTCTTATACTATGTTATACTTTTTGCACTACTTTATCTGCATCTTGTGTATGAAATGCTTACGATCATGACTGAAAAGGGTCCTTGCAGCAACTTGTCTACCAGGGAAACAGCTGCAGGTAACAAATAAACTGATGAATATTTCTTTGCCTCTTGCTAAGAATAAGAGGGAACGAGCCCTCCAAAACTGGAAACACTCCCTCCTCAGCTTAAACAAGCAAATGAGACTTCCTGTGAAGTCTTCCCAAAGCAAACTGTATGTCCAAAGTAGCTTCCTCAACAAAGCACAACCAAAAGGCATTCTACAGTTACATCCGTACCCTAAAAGGAAAGGCCCAGATTTGTACAAAACTGGCAGCTAATGATACCACATATACTGAGTGTGTGAACACAGCTAACCCTTTAGCTGACAGGTTCTGTGAAAATTTTACTCCCCTGTCCCTGCCACATGTACCCCATGACATCTGCTCCACATGTCCCCTACCTTGTATCTCTAAAGAACAGGTAGTAAATGCACTCTATAAGGCCAAAAACACAGCATCTATGGGACCTGATAACATCCCGGGCTGCATCCTACATGGGCTCCAACATGAATTAGCAACACCACTGGGTACTCTTTTCAGTCGTAGTCTAAGCACCGGCTTCGTACCAGCTGAATGGAAAACAACCACCGGTATTTCCTTGCACAAAGGTGGTGCTTCCACTAACCTCAGGAATTATAGAACTATTAGCCTAACTAGACTTATCTGTGAGGCCATGGAGTGAATCATCATGGACCTTATAAAAAAAAATGTAGGTAATCTCCAAACACTTGACCCTACTCAGTTTGGATTTCTCAAAGGGAAATCATGCCTGTTAAACCTGGTGGACTTCTTTGAGACAGTCACCAAGGCCCTGGACGAGGGGAAATCTGTGCATACAGCCTACATGGACTTTGTAAATTAAACTGTTTAAATTAACTTAAGCTTCTATTTTCTGAGAACATGACTTTTATAGTAAAATATGTGTGCAGGAGCAACAGATAAAGCAGGTTTATTAAAGGAAAATTCCACCGTCCTTCACTTGCAGTTTAACTACATTACAGTGTATCTTTTCTTCCTATGCATTTAAATAATTGAAGGAAATGACTAGAGTGGCTTTCTTGGGGAGTGACCTACCTGTGAGTGTGGCTTATACGGGTTAATATGATTATTGTGTGGGTGGGGCTTAAGGGGCGCCGGAGTAATACTTCACCTAGGGTGCCATTTAAGCTAAGGCTGGCCTTGATCACTCAGGTGCAGTTTATTGTCAGCAGTTTGAATTCTGAGTGGCAGCACCAAGAAAATGAAATAGGAGGAGGATTCAGCTTGGTTGTTGATACATATGTTCTAGTGATGACTTTTTCTGAGACACCCCATCAGAGGCCAAGTTGCATGAACCTTCTGCTGTGAAGATTCTTTTTACAGGAACCATTTTGTGACAGTCTTTTTGGAGTCTCAGATCCTTGCTTGCTTGTTCCATGGACTTTAGGATTCTTTGCAAGAGTGAGTTTGTTCTGTTGTGCTTAACCCATTCGTCTATACTTTTTAGATAGTAGTAAGCAGGATCTAATAACTCTTTTAGACAGATTTTAGTTAAGGAGTATTTAGCAGGTCAGATAATACTTTTCCAGAAACCATCTATTTTTTAAACATTTTATTTTATATTTCCTCTGAACAAAACTGTACATTGTCTGTACACATATTTTCTCTAACTGTATAACCCAGCTTCTTTTATTTAAAAGATGTTTATTAATCCTGAAAGCTCATGGCTATTTATTGATTGATTGATGTAAGGGTGCTCACTGCTGTGAGACAACTAGTTGTTGACATCTGTCACTGACTGAGCCACTCTGCTCAGCTTTACATTACCATCAATTTCCATATTTTATTTTGTTTACTTTTTCTTAAGAGAGAAAGAGTAACAGACATTTGGCAGGCTTGATCTGGCTGGTAACAGTTCTAACATAAATCAGAAGAGGGTTGTAGAACTAAAAGTTATTACTAGCATTTCACTGGAATTAGTGTGTGCGTGTGTGTGTGTGCGCGCGCGTGTGTGTGTGTGTGTGTGTGTGTGTGTGTGTGTGTGTGTGTGTGTGTGTGTGTGTGTCTGCATGTGTGCGTGCGTGTGTGTGTGTGTGTGTGTGTGTGTGTGTGTGTGTGTGTGTGTGTGTATGTGTGTGTGTGTTTGTGTGCTCGCAAATGAAACAGTTTATTTACATTGCAGCTACTGCGGATAATCTACGACTGTGACACATTGAATTCAAAGTGAAGTTGAAGAAGGACCTATGTAGGTGTGGAAGTTGTCAGCTATGTTCATGCATCAGTGACTAACAGTTGTCAATACAAACAGCTAGTCATGCAAATATTGTCTATCTGTTGTTTTTGATACTCTTCTTAATTTTGCAGTTAAACAGATAAAGCAAAATTTTCAGTAGGCAAAATGAAGGTATTTACCTGTGTATTGATGGAGTTTTCCAGTCTCATCCCCTTCCTCATATAAAGATTTGATAATTAAGTTTTTGAAAAATGTTTCAGTCTAGATGTTTATAGCACTTTCACTTCAGCAAGACACAGTCTCAGCAGCTAAAATTAAGGGTGGCAACAGTGACACTGCCAGCCCAGCTATCTGGAATTTTGTGAATATTAATATGATTCATATAGGTTCATAGGTAGGTACTAGGCTATCGGCCCTAGGGCCTATACAAGCTTAGCCAAAAAAGTACCCAGGCTTTCGCCACCCAAGTAAATTATCTGTTACAGTATGACTGATTGTTCATGCATTTAAAAATTGAAAGAACTGGAGTGGCTTTTGTGGGAGTGACCCATCTATGGGTGTGGCTCTAGGAGTGTTCTTTGAGCATGGTGTGTGTGGGACTTAAGGGGCACCAGAGCAGTACTTAGTCTAGGGCGCCATTTCAGCTAAGGCCAGCCCTGGGTAGACAGATACATAGGTAACACATTCACGGGAAAGACACTTAAAAAAAACAGGCAGTAAGAGTTACACCTAATTCTGGATTCAAACTTTTATAAAGATGAAAAAATTGCTTTTAGACCAAATCATTATCTATGCACCCCACTAAGGAAATCTTGCTTTAAGCATCTCAAAAATTATACCTTTGAAGGGACAGTGATCATCATGGATGTGTTTGCAAATGTTTTTTGCAACAGTATTCAAAATCCGTTAATTAAAGGTTGTAAATGGATAAAAAGCAAGATATGTGTCATGAAACATATTACAGAAGTGCAACATCATAGTAAGATGCAGTGGGCAAAAATGAATCTTCAGAGAAGTACTTATGTCAACACAGCACAGATGAAGTTGCACTTTGCTACAGCCAATAGTTAAAGAACTGTTAGAGTAATCGTTGCCAAGTATTGCCTTTATTCTGCCTTTACTCTGTATCCCAAAAGTGTAGCATGTTTAAGCTACTTTGTGTGAGGATAACCGGACTACTGAAGGTGATGGCAACAACTGACCAGGTTTTGCCATTGGACATGAACAGCCATTCACTGTCACTTGGCATTGGTCTGCGATGCCAATGTCTGCACAAATGCTGAGGCAAAAAAGTGAAGGCTGTCCCACTGACCATTTGTGGCCATGTTTGTGTGATTCTATTTTTTTGAAGAGATTAAATGTGTGAAAAAAGGGGTTGACAGGAAAGTGGTGAAATGGGAGGGTGGAGTCAAGTAGAGTAGAGGACACAGGGAAAGAACAGAGGTATTTGTAGAAAGGTACTTGGAGAGAACCATAGCTATCCACTTCTTCACAACATAAATGTAGAAGTGTAGACAGAATTTGTTAAATTTGGACTGTCAGCACACCAAGGGTAGGTGACAACACAATAATGCTGTACAGCCAATTTTACCAAATCAAGTGTGTCAAGAAGACACATAGGTGAAGTGCTATGTATGGGTCTTTATTTTATTTATTTGTTTGTTCATTTTTGTGGGATAGGTGACGGTTAGGAATGTGACTGTCAGGTAGGTAGGTTGGGTAAAGAAGCAGGCATAGACATACAGGACAAACAAAACAGACAGAGATGGTGATAGATGTGACAAAGGAGGTACTGCCAGCACAGCTAGCTGTAATTTTGTAAATAATTATATGTCATTTGTGAATATCAAAATGATTTATATCAGATGCTTCTGTTATAAATGTATTAGAACTGTATGTCATGTGTATATCAAACTGCTGGTACAGAAGTGTGTATTGAAAAGGTTTTTGCAAGTGCTGTTTGAAATGGATCCACAGTGTGTCCTGCTGAAAAAGAACAGAAGTGCACATGCACTATTATAACTGTTTAAATGTATTATTTATTTATTTTACATTTGTTGACCAGGCTAGTCTAACTGGATACATGTCCATTTTCAGTACAGGCCCGGGGAGATAAGCTCCAAGATAGAACAATGAAATTAACAAGATAACAAATAAGGAAACATTAAACAAAAATCATATTTACAATGCATATTACAGGTTATCACAGTAAATTCAGCAGTACAAAATGCAGGCATAACATAGCATGCTAGTGCAATCAGGATGTTCTAGAGAGAGATAGTATTATGGTTAATAAGGAAGGAACCACAGTTAATGAGTAGAAGGGGTAGGAAGAGCAAAGTATTAAGAGACACATAACTAGTCAGGCTTAGTACAGGGACATAACCAGTGTGTTCTGAGTAACACTTTAAATTTGTTTTTGAAGCATAATAGTGAGGGAAGTGAGGAGAGTTCACTGGGGATGAGATTCCAGGCTTTTCCAACAATATTAGAGAAGAGAGAGTCACCAGCCTTGTTGTTTGGTTTAGTGGTATGTACTAGAAGTCTCTGAGAAGACCTTAAGGATTTCAGGTTTTTATAGGGAGTGATTAGTGTGGATAGAATAGGAGTTTTGGAAGGTTTGTAAAGAGTGTTGTGGGCTATAGATAGTTGATGGAATTTAATCAGATTTTGTAGTTCAAACCATCCCAGCTGCTTTAAATTAATGCAATAGTGGGTTCTAAATGGGTTGCCTGTAGCAAATCTGGCAATGTTAATCTAAATGCATATATTTTAACAGTGGAAACTGGACTACAGGAAGTTAACTTCAGAACAATAGTAGAAATTAAATTACTTTATGGCAGCTAGAGAGAGAATGTCTGTAATAGGGAGTTTTCTGTATCATCTTTAATGTGAAATAATAACTACTTTTGAAATGTGAAGGAATGCAATTGTTTTATGATTTCCAGCATCTGCCAAAGATTTGAGGTCTATGTAGTTTCACAGGTAGATGCTAAATTCTGCTAGCTTCCAGCAATGGGGGTTACACCTGGGATAGAATCAGATGACAAGAAATTATGTCATTCTGCAAGCTATCCCAGCAGTAATATTTGAAATATTAATTTGAGAGGTCTCAGAGTGAGACAGGGCATTCTGTATTCTGTATTCTGTCTTGGACCTGACAATAACTAGAAGATCCATTCCCCTACATCTGACTTGCTCTGAAGTAAGTTAATTAGGGTATAGTAATTCTCTTAGATTCAGTCAGGAATATAGTGAAGCATAATTTAGATATTTTTCTTTATTTACCTGAGACTGTCCTGCAATGTTGTTTTAATTATTTCCTGTGGTTTTGAACTCTGATGTGATATATACCGAGTATTTTTTTTTGTTCTTTTATTATTTATTATTAAATATATTTAAGCTGTTCATTGTGGCTGATCTTTGTAGAGATATTTAAGTTTTGAGAGTACTTACACATTTATTTGGTGATTTACATTTTGAGAGTACTTACATATTTATTTGGTGACACTATGTGGGCTACACCTAATAGCCTTGCTCTTGGTAAAACTACCATTTGTATTAATATTAATATTACACAGTAAGATTGGACACCCTTTGTTAAGGGCCTTAAAATAACTGATAAGGAGTTGGCTGGTAGTAGTGATAACTATCATTTATTCTGGGAAAAACAGGGCATAGCTAGTAAACCTGTGCCAGTTTTTCCCGTGTGTGTGTGTGTGTGTGTGTGTGTGTGTGTGTGTGTGTGTGTGTGTGTGTGTGTACGTGTATATGTGTGTGTAAATTAAATTTCAAAGAGTGTGTGTGTATGTGTGTGTTTGTGTGTGTGTGTGTGTGTGTGTGTGTGTGTGTGTGTGTGTGTGTGTGTGTGTGTGTGTGTCAGCTACTTGGGCAGGGACATTAATCACTGGGTGGACAGCTGAGATCTCAACTCTATAGCTGTACCAGTGGGGAGTCCTACTGGGAATCTGTAGAAAGAGGGAGAAACCAGCCCTGAACGGACTTTGGTGTCTGTGTGCTCTTAAGCGAAATTGCACTTGATGCAGTGCATTGCATTTGGAAATACTGTGTGTGTATACTTGTCATCTTCTCAGTGAACATCCCCTACTGTTGCCAGTAGTGAGGATTAAGGCTCCTTGATTACTGGTCCAGTGGTGGGTCATCACAATGGATACAAAAGATTAGGGACACTATGATTGGGGGATAGGTAGGGGACATCAGAGGCATACCCACATCAGGCCTGAGAACAGTAAAAATGTAGTCCTCACTCTCAGAACTGTCAACATTGTCACCTGTCTCACTTTCCTGTTTCAGTGCTCAATGTGAAATTGCCTTGGCAATATAAAGAAGCACCTTTTCTACATGCCAATTTGGGCACCGATGCCCCTTTCCATGATACCTTCCACCAGCACTGTCAGCTCTTGGCTGGTGACAAAATCACCACCTCCACTACTACTTCTCCCAGAGGGTATTAGTGCACCAGCAGCCAGGGCAGAGCTAGCTGATGCAGATGGAGCAGGTGTGGCAGGGCTTGCAGAGGCAGCATTGACAGGTTAGGACCCTGAGCTGCAGCATTGAAGGGATGGTGGGCCGATCCACAATGGTCAGTCTACCTCTCTGTGCTGTATGTCAGTTTTTGTAAGGACAAATGTATGATAATAGAACATTTTAAACCATATAAAATATGCCGCCCCCCCCAAAAAAAAAACAAGAGAGAAGGGGTGTGGTTAGACAAAAAACAGAGAGAGAGAATTAGATCCATGTCATGTCACATGACTACATAATTTCAGAACATACACAAGTATGATAATCCAGTCTATACATCTTTGCCACATCCAGGTGTCATAGTAAGGTCTTACTCTGTTGTACCATTAATTTGTTGCACTGCTATGCTATAATAAATACAACTATTTATTTCAGTATTGCCATATTGCAGATAATTACAGTAGTTATTAGGCTTACAGTAAGACCTGATACAGCTGTACAATAGGGAAGAAGAGACATGAAAGCATAATGAATAACAGTCTCAGCTGTCTACTGCATTTTATATAATTTAATGCTGATAGGTCAGTATACTTACACAGCTGAAGGGTGTCAGCAGTTCTAAACTCATTCTCATTCCCCTTTGGCCAAGGCGTTCCTTGTGGTGATGACGATTCTCTTCAATGTATGGGATGCTAGTTGCACTCTATACAGCCATGACTAATTTGTTCCAAGCCTGTCTTATACTGAGACCCAGTACAGTCAGCCTGCAGCAGCCTACAGCTGTAGTGCTGCACAAGGAGTGCCACAAAAATACTGGGCTCCTCAACATCCCACTTCTGTGCTCTAAATTTAGCACCATCATCTCCCTCACCAGTCATACCTGCAGAGGTCAAGTAACAACTCTGTGTCTAAATTGGTGCTGAACTCCAGTCTCACATTTAACAGCCAGTACGCAAAGATGCACAACCACGCCAGATGCATTTGCACAATGGAAAATAGAGAAAACCATTGAGGAAGGGATTTTATCAAACAGCGGTGAATGTGTGAAACATGGCAGTGAGATTTACCATGTGTGATGCTCAACATATTCACACTTTTTCAAATGGTCAGCACTGACATGCTTAATAGCTTGGCTCATTATCCTTGTTGTTTTGGAGGTTAAATAAGATGACTTGGCGCATAGCTTCCTGGAATTGCACACTGTAAAAAGATAGTTGACCAATGTGGGAATCAAACCTAGGGAAAAAATAATGCATAAAGTTCAATTAAGATGATTATTTGCCAGTGTTCTAGGAGAACTTCATTTTAGTCACATTCATTACAGATATACTGCACTAAATATGAATGGAAATACACTTCAGATGGACTTGTATGTGTGTGAGTTTAAGTAGTCCTGTGAAATGCATTCCCATGAAAGAGGCAATATTACTATTTGCAAATGTATATCAGATGGATAGACTTTCATGAGCTGAGTAATACAGGTTGGGGTATTATACATGGTTTACTATTATAAATATGAAATGCAGTTGGCTGAAATGCGGTAATATCGACTTGGAAAACTGAAAACGGAGTGTACCGACGTGCAAAATGTCGAATCCGCATATTAATATGCGAATTTGACCTTACTCAACATTAGTAGAATGCAGTCCTACACTGCACCAGAAGTAAAATGAAGATTTTGCAGAGGGGTAAGCCCCCCAAACCCCTGGCAAAATATATATTCCAACTCTGAGATCGCACTACTGTGGGGAAAAGGGTACATTTCCCGATCCTCACTATACTGCAATCTTTAGTTCAATGACTAATCTCATCTTTGCGAATGCACTGAGCACTCACTGAAACAGAACTCGCACAAGGGAAGGATCAGCAACACAGGTCGGCCAAATGCCATTCGACAACCTGTGGTCGCCAAAACTTCCCTCAGCAATTTAACTGTAAACCATTATACATACCTACTTCACAACTTATACTGTCTTGATCACAGAGTTGGGCTGTGTGAGGAGTGAAGATGATTTAACTTAAGTATTCTGCCCATCATAGATACGCAAGTGCATTTTTAATTAATTGTCATAATTATCCTGCTTAAACAATTGCACACAGTCAACTGTTTTTCATAAGTAACTCATTAATGAGATATGCTACCTAGAAAAATGTAGTTATCAAAGCATTAATGATACATTTCTTGCAATCAACCTAATTATGATTGGAATTTGTATGTAGTGCTACCTTCCTAATCAATCAAAATGTTGCTAGAAATTGCATTCTGACACCCTTTGTAAAAGTAAGTACTATGTAGATGTGAACCCTAGAGTACCTATGTTCTGTCTTTGAATTCACTACACTTATACCTTGTGCCACAGAGACAGTTACACAGCAAGGGGATGTTCTTTCCTCAGTGCTATCCAGAGTGCTGACAGCCACACATCACCACTAAGCCTGTTTGTATTACAGAAGGCTCCCCAAATCAAAATGTTCACTTTTTCCTTAATCAATGAAGCTTGATTATGCTCTTCTAAGCAGCAGGCAACTGCAGAAGGCAAGAAACAGAAAAAATAGAAAAAAAACATATGAAGTTGTGATGAAAGTAAACTATGAACACCAAAATGAGCCAAACAGTGTATAAAGTCCACAATCCACTACGAAAAATACACTGCTATGGCTGAATTCTCTCACAGTCTTCTTTATTAAACAAATTCAACACACACTAAAGATTGAGCGCTTTCTTCCCTATGCCCAGGGATTTCATCAGAATCTATTTCTCTCATTATTTTCCCCCTATAAATACCCTAATACAATTATGACATCATTCACTTCTCCAATTAACAAAAAGTAAAATACTTAAAGTGCAATGTGCTTCAATTTAAAAACTTCTATTATAAAAAGTACTTAAAACATTGTATTAAAATGCTTGACAGTGGGACAAACATGACTTGTATTTCCATTCATTAACAGTTATAACATGAAAAAGACACATGCTGCATTTTCCCATCTACTGCAAACATTACAAGCAGCATGTCACTTCAAGCTGGATTCAAACCCTGCATCACTTTTCCTGTGAGCCAGTTTATTTCATGTAGAATTTATTTTCTTACTGCTATTTAGAGTGTTGTAGTAAAGATCACCTCTATCACTCTAAAATGAGCTAATTATGGCATTCCAAATTACATTTCTTAGTTTGTACCTTTGGCAGTGGACTGTCATTCATTGCTACGAAAGGCTGCTTATCTAAAGTGCACGTTGCCAAAATACGCACAAATGATGAACACAATAAATTAAAAAATTGCCTGTTGTAACAAATATCAGGGAATAATAATGCAATTGAAGGATCAGGACATTTCCTCAATCTGTGAATGTTACAACCTGATCATATGCTCAAGAAATATGCAATAACTTTCTCAAGCAGCACACTAGCTGGATTTGAACCCTCAATTCAGCACAATAGCAACACACACTCTTGTCTTTCTTATCCCTCTTCCTTCTTTGCCACCAACACAGGCTTAGCTTAGCAATCAGAAAATGTACATAGCATACAGAACTGACTTAGAAGATCATCAACTTACAAGTCCAGCAGTAGAAAGATCAGAACATGAAGATGTTCCTTTCTCATTTGCTTGAACATGTCTAGATGAATGTGATTGACAAATAATTTAGGCTAATAATAGCCCGCACCATATTAATGTAAGGCTGCCAACACTGCCAGCTATTTTTTCCTGTATTTTTGAGCATCTTCCCCTCCTCTCAGCCTAACTGACAGAAATGCAATGTCATGGGCAATTATTTGCATCACGTGCAATATTGCAGCTCAGCATTTTCAGAAAGATTTTTAAGCAGAGGATGGACAGTGTGCTATTACTATAAGAATATCAATGGTGCTGTAGCTGTTCTCAGAGCTGTCAGGGTGCTTCCAGCTTCCATATTTTTAAGTCTACTCTGCATGTTATACACACTTCAGAGAGAAGAACCTCTTCAACTGATGCATAAAATAAAAAGTTGCCTTGTAGCAAAAAAGAAACAACCACCAGTATATCCAACAAATTTAATAAAACTCTGACGTCTCGGCCAAAGCCTGCAAGGAGTACAAGACAAAGTAAAAAACTTGCCCCATATATACACATACAAATACATCAACTGCCCCATATATACACATACAAATACATCAATTAAACAATCATACAATTGAAGACGTACCCTCCAATTACATTCTTCATTTAGTCCCCTTGGAGACAGGGTGTCACATTTTAAAATGTAAGTAGATTCTTTTAAAAGCAACTGTTTCTTCATAAACGAAACATCAAATCTAGATATTTGTATTTTTCCAAAACAGTGCCTTGTAGCCCTTTACTTACTCCATCATGAAACAAACTAAAATGTTCAGCTATAGAGCTCTCTGCTTTTTTATTAGCAATATCCATCACATGCTCTTAAATCCTAGTTTTAAAACACCTTTTTGTTTCTCCAATATAAAACTTGTTGCAAGTACATCTCACGGCATATATAATGCCTCCAGTATTGCAAGCAAAATGGCCACAAGTTCTAAAAGAAATATTATTTATTCTAGGAAAAGTTTTTATTACATACTTGCAAGCCTTGCACTTGCCACAAGCAAATGTACCACACATTGTCAAACTATATGGTATATTGGGATATGCCATACTGAATTTACCTCTTAGCAAAATATTCTGTACACTTTTTCCTTTTCTGTAGGAAAATCCTAGTTCTTTTTATAACCACTCTGAGGCATCCCTTAAAATTGTCATATATTTCCAGAAATATCTAACTTGATCTATCATTTTGGGACTAAGGCAACTGTATGTTGTAACAAAAAATATATTTTCATTTGTCTCTTTCTTATGCACAGCCCCAGTATATTGTCCATCATGGTTATTTTTCTGGAGTCCATTAACTCTGTGTATGAATTTCTGCCAACTATCATGTATTGTCGTCACATCATAGCCCCTATTTTTAAACGTCTATAGTTTTATCTAGTTCTTGTTTGAGATGCTCTTTAGTATTACATAGCTTATACAAACGAAAACATTCACCAAAGGGAATAGCTTGTATTGTACACAGTGGATGGCAGCTTTCACCATACAAAAATCCTGTACCTTCACTAAATTTCCTGTGGACTGAAGTTTTTAAAACATTCTCATCTGAAATGTTTATTATGACATCTAAAAAAGGGACACAAGTCCCAATTTTCAGACTGTCAAATTTTAGTCCAGATCTATTATTTTGTAAGTCAGCTATAAATTCATCAACTAATTCTTTCCCTCCCTCAACCAGAAAAATGAGGTTGTCAATGAATCTGTAATATTTGACATGTTTATGAACAAAGAATTTCTATATAAATGTTCCCTTTCGAACAAACCCATACTAAGGTTGGCATACATGGGGGCAAAGGCTGCCCCCAAGGCAGTGCCTTGTTTCTGATGGTATAACTCGTTATTAAATTAAAAAAAATTTGGTAAACAGAAATGGACAAGCTCTACAATATATTCTGCAGCAGGACTGTTTCCCAAAAAGCATCTTATTGCCTCAATACCAGAACTATGCTGGGTGCAAGTATATAAACTCTTTACATCTATTGTCACCCAAAACATGTTACAATTCCACTTAATAGTGCTTATTTTTTCCAGAAAATCAAATACATCACGAATATATGAAGGTAAGGTGCAAACTTTGGGAAACAACATATTTGTAAGTGTATATATGGGGCAAGTTTTTCACTTTGTGTTATATTCCTTGAAGGGTTTGGCCGAGACGTCAGAGTTTCATTAGAAGATCCTCTTCAGTCTTGCTTGTTGCAGTCAGAGTAATCCTTAACACTTGCAAGCCATTAGCAGCTAAGAATTGTCATTACTTCTCTCTGCAGTCCTAGGGCATGTGCTTAGAATTGCGTAGCTACTTAATACGATATTTACACCCCCTATACCAAGTGATTTTTTTTTTGGTATTCAGGGATGCTAATGATTTAACACCTCATTTGCTTCTTCACAATGCTCAGAGGGTTGAATCTACACTACATAAAGGTAATGGTGTGGCTATGGAAATAGAAGGAGGGGAGAATGATTTGCTAGAGACAAACTGTTACTGCTATTTACTTGGAAAAGATTTGTCTACAAATTACTGCATTATTTCATAGGGTATGTTTGTCTTCTTCATAAACTGCTTACATTGTCATATTTTGAATGCATTTCAATATGTAATAGAAAACAAATTTATCTGTATGCATTTTTTCATTCGCTGCTGGTATACCACAGATATGTCAGCTCTTGCTGTGCTCTTCAAGTGTATCAATAAATGGTATGGTTACATCATAGTTGTGCTACCATTTGTTCTTGGAATTTCACCAGTTACTGCACACAAGTCTACTGCATTTATTATCAACTTCAAGGGGTTCTGCATGTGTAGTTAACAGAGTTGTTAGGCTTCTCAGCTGTCCCATGGCGACCTCCACAAAAATGGAGAGACCAAAGAGAATTGTCTGAGAATTTCAACTTTGAATTTTTGCCAAGTTATTGACAATTCTGCCATCCAGTAGTCAGTTACACAACTGCTGTCCTCATTACAGTACCGAATGGATGCAATGCTAATGTATTACTGTATTTCTTTTGGGGGGGGCTTAGCTTGTGTGCAGCCTGAAATTAGCATTGTGTGCTTAATTGTTTTGTATTGAGGATGGGTACACATATTTTATTTGAGGAGAATGATTTCTGTATGTGCTATAAATGTCTTTTGCCTTCTTTGTATTTCATGTCATACAGGATTATAGCACCCAGACCATCTGTTCCATGAAAGCCACCATTCAGTGATGCAGAGAACGAGGTCATCATTGAAGCCTTACACTGCACTGGATTTTTCCAGCATCCAGACCCAGTGATGCATAGAACAAACTCATCATTGAAGCCTTACACTGCAATGGATCCTTCCAGCACCCAGACCCAGTGATGCAGAGAACGAGGTCATAATTGAAGCCTTACACTGCAATAGATCTTTCCTGCTTGACAGAAGCAGACATGAGATGTCTGCCAGAAAAGCATTTGGCAGCAGGTGGTCACTGACATAAACACAGTTGTTGGCCATGCCAGAAACTATAATCAGGTACAGCACCATGCCACTGACATGATGCCAGAGGGTAGCTGTGGAAGTATGGGAACAGATGGCTTGGGGGAACTACCACTCACAACACTCAATGAAAATGAGCATTTCTTTTCCACTGTCAGAGATCCAGACAGCTCAGCTGTGTGTTCACACAGATTCTTTGAAAGCATTTGGTTGACACCTCACACAGGTTCTGATTGTGTAGATTTATGGCTAACAGTATGCATGTATATCATTTAAGTTATCTTCTTATACATTTGTGTGTATACTACAAGTTCCATACTTCCCTTGACATTATTGCAGTTATGAGTCATGTGCTTTGGGGCTGTCTCTCTCTGATGCTATCCATACACAGCTATTAAATAGTGAAGTAACATTTGTGGATATCGGATGGCATCAGTTTTAATATTTGTATGTGCTTAGGTTGTTATTTGTATTCCTTTCACTGGTGAGAGTGTGTGATAACCTTTGAGTTTTAGGTGGTGTGTGTGCTATCCTTTGCCTCTTAGCCAGGGTGAGGGAATACTGTGCACACTCACATTTGCTGTCTCCCTCTGCAGCTGGAACTTCTCCATCAGAATCCTTGTCTGTGTGTGCTGAAGATGCTGGGCCTGCCTTTGGTCCAGGAATGTGTGGTCCTGGTCCTTGCTGTCAATGTTGCAGCTTTTTCCTCAGGATGATATTACGAAACATGGCATGGACTGTAAGGATTTCTGTGCAGGTGCCTGGCTCATACTGCAGATCACTCCCTGATGTGTCTAGACAGCAGAACCGTGACTTCATCATGCCAGGCACATGCTCTATGATGTTTCTAGCTTGAGCATGGGCATCATTGTATCTTTCATCAGTGGGAGTGTGCGTGCATTTCTGATGGGTTTCATGAGCCACAATTTCAGTGCATAACCTGTATCACCCAGTAGATGGCCTTTAGGAACATCACCTCCTAGCACATCTTGTGTAAAGCTGACAGGTACTAAGAAAAAAATCGTTGGTAATGTCAGCTCCAAAAGATGGTAACAGAAAGGTAATAATCCAGGCGATAAACCAAATCACAGGACGTTGTTTGTCCAAAAAAACGGTACTTGTAACACAACACTTTTATTGAACAACCAAATGAATGTTAAATGCTACCAGCGTTTTTCGTTCTGATAATATCAGAACTTCCTCAGACAACAGCCAGTTAATTTACACTTGGTATTTAAATGTGCACTACATGATTAGAGCAACTGTTTTTAATTAAATTAAATTAAATCATCGACTTTTGCACTTACTTTTAAAGAAATACACACATGATGACCATTCAAAATATTCCTAAAAAAATGACTGTCAGCATTGGAATATCTTATTTAAAAGCCCGTAGCATTTGTAAAACTTAAAACATAAAATAACATCCTATGCAAATACATTTCAACTCACAATTATACAACATTTAAAAACCTATTCCTTTTATGTCCTAAAATAAATTAACATAAAAAGTGTTTAAAATACTTAATTATGGTAATGTATCCAAATATTACTTTATTTAATTCTCCTTACTGAATTGGAGAAACAATTCAATAAAATGTAGCTAAAAGCCATATTAAACTACCTCATTAAATTTTTAATTTTTAAAATACATGCGATTGAACAAAACTCACGTAAAGCTGACAGGTATGTATGTGTGAGTCACGGTATCTGCTTGGGTTGCCTAAAACACAATGAGGATGATTCATCAGGCATTACAAACAACATGGCAGTTGACTGAGTGGAATCTCTTCCTTTTGATGTATGTAATTCCCTGTTCACTAGGTGGGGCTTTTATTTCTTTATGAGTACAGTCTACTGCCCTCAAAACTTCGTGGAAGTGTGTTACAACATAAAATTCCTGCATTGTTCTTGCTCTCTCCTCCATTGTGCATGGAAAATAGATGTACTGCCTTGCATGTTCTAGCATAGCATTAAGACCCTGGTGCAATATTCTGGAGGATGAGGCCTGTGAGACCCCTAGTATATCCCTTGTGGGTCTCTGGAATGCACCATTAGCTAATATCCTTAATGATACACATAACTTACTTTCCACTAATATAGATTTTCCTCAACTTCCCCTGGGTCTGAGGTGGGGGTGGCAGAGGTTACAGAGTTCCTGTAGGGTTTTCCTATCAACCCTATATCACTGTAATATTTTAATATCTTGTAGTCCATGATGTGTTAAACGGGGTCTGAACATCCTTCTTCTCCTTGGATGAGGTCTAGAAGCAGCAGCAGCATAGGTTTGAGTCTGCTGCACGTATGTATTGAAGAGAGCAGCTGCAGCCCCCTTAACATTGCTTTTTTTCCTAAGTGTGATGTTGGCTGTATTCCAATAAGTTTTGGCGTTCATGGCAAAAAGCTACACAATGTCTACACGATTACTTTATAGCTTCCTGAATGGTTCTGCCATCTTAGATTGGTTAATTAGCATATAATTTACCTAGTTATACTTTCATTAGCATACTCTGCTGTTTGCCTTTGTTTGGCAGTGCTACATGACGTGTAGAGCCGTTTAATGAATACAAAACAGTGAACTATTATGTGAGTGTTACTGCACGACATGCACATGACAGTAGCGTGACGATTTGCCATTCATGAATCCGGCCCTGTATTTTCCAACTCTTCCTTTGCTATGAAAAAGATCCGCCCATGTATAGTTCCTTGCTTTTATATGCTTTCCTCCCTTATGTCTGCTGACTCTCAGCCCTTCTCTGTTCACTCAGAGAAGCCATCATCATGCAAATATAAAAGGAGTTCAGACTCTGTATCCTAAAGCTGCTCCTGATAATTCTCTTGCTCAAGATCTAGGGTAACTTCCTTACCAAAGCTTGAAGGTCTGGTTTCACTCCTCTAGACTAAAAACACCTGCCTTAAAAGGTGAGCATTAATTAATCCAAGCTCAGGGAATGACTTGGCACCCCCATTATCACTGAGGCAGGTTAGTTGTGTTTTTCCCTAACTGCTACTGCTCCACAGCTGCTCCAATGCATGACTTGTAAAACTGCTATCTTGGAAATAAGTGTTCTTATGCTTGCTAGGTTCAGCTACAGTTTGTGCTCTGCTTGGCAGACATATGCATACTGTGCCCCAAAATCTCTGTGATGCATGCAATCACATCTGCCTCCACTAGGTATCAATGAAGGCAGCAGGCCTTATAGCCTCCTTCCCAGTGGTATGGGTGAGAAAATGGTGGCTGCTTATTCCCATCCCACCTGCAGATCCACTGGCTCCAAGACCACTATTCTGATCTCTGCTTGATTGGACTGCAGACAGTAATTCATCCTTCTCCCCATGTATCCAATTCTACAATTCAATTCTGGGGACACTGGGTAGTCAACTATTAGCAAATATGAACATATTTTGTATTTTATCCATAGTATATAATATTTGTTATATTATACTTCTATATTTATAGTTTCCCAGAAGAATCCTAATAACTTTTCCTTTATAGCATGCTGTGCTATAATTCTGATCACTTTGGCACATCATAATGACACAACATGAATACAAATGATTTACTTGAACTGCAAATAAAAAAGGCCACAGGAAACCAGACAATATTTTAGAAAAACAATATTTTGAAATGAATAGTCATAATGAGGAAAACCACAGCACTGCTCCTCACTCTGTCTGGAAGGAAGCTATAACTCCAACATGAGGAAGTGTTTCCCAAAGTATGGTCATGAGAACTACTGGAGTTCACTTTCCCTACTTTATACCCAAAGAACAATAATTTATTTATTTTATTTATTTATTTATCTAACATTTGTTTACCGAGTAGTGTCCATCTGGGCTGGTAGCTCATTTTCAGCAGAGACCCAGGGAGAAAAGCTCCAGAAAAGACAAGACAGATAAAAATACAGAAATTAGATCAGAAAGAATAAAAAAAATACAATACAAATTGTATGCAATAAACAAAAGACTAGATAATATTCTTACATTATAGCTACAAAATTAGAAATGTTAACATTAAATGTAAATTACATCACACAGTGCAAAAATACAGCTCTAATTAATCAAATATAGCAATAGATCTGGTCTAAACTAGTTTTCCTAAAATATTTTGCCTATAGGCTTGTGTACAAAGCTCTCTGTTTCCAGCCATGCTCTATATATTAAAGTTCCCTTTTCCCTGTAATCATGAAAAAATTAAGCTTTGCTTAAGATACAAATAATGGACTCTGCATCCTCAAATCAGGGCCAAACCTTACTTGTAATATCTCTGTCTCGTGAGACAGTACCTGTTTAGTACTTAAAAGTTTGAATGTCTTTCAGCTAAAGGTCATTTAGAGTTCACTTCACTGCCATATATGCTACAGTGGATGACTAATGTCTGAGATTCTCTAAACAATTTTTACAGTAATAAATTTACATGGAATTTCTTTGATTAGAGTTCTGTTTCTTTAAAAGTCTTGTTTAGTTATTTCAGAAGTTAGTTACTTTCAGTTCTCAGTTCTTATTGGTCTGGGAAATCCAGTTTAAGGTGTTCAAAAAGTTGAATAATACCAATAGACAGTGCTATTTTACTTTTCCCATCATGTCTTCCAGTTCCCTAATCAATAAAAGCATGATCACTATTTTTTACAATATACATTAGGTTGCTTAATTATGACATTATTTCATGCTATTTGGCATAATGTTAGAACACATAAGTCTGTGTCATTGTGAACATATCTAAATCAGGTATATTCATCGTTATCTCTATGAATGCAGGGATGGAGTTGTCTTCCTGTCAAATCATACATCACCCCTGTGACCATTGATTACAACTGTAATTTTGTGTCTTTGTTAGTGGTGCACCAGTTAATGCTACTGAATTGTGATGGCACTGGCAGTACTACAAAAGTAAGCTTGTTAGGCTAACAAATAATCAAATTTGGCTAAGCAAGTTGAGCACTGCAATAAAAGTTTACTGGCTTTAGAAAATTTGACAATTGCAAATTATTTTTTTTTCACTTGATCATTTTCACCCTCCACTGCTAAACATACTACAAATATTATTGATTATACCCAGCTGAGTTATGGCATATCTGATTAAACTTTCATGTCATGTTTTATGCTGCTCCTCACAACCTAAATTTAAAATGGTTTAGCCACTTTGATTGAATTAGTTCTACAAGATTTGGATCTATTACTCTGCCCTAAGTTCTGATCGTAATTTTCATAATACTTTTAATGCTAGGTATGCATATATAGTTTATTAAGTAACATTTCTATGCCTGCCGTATTAAGTACACCTGCACCAGTTTCCTACACTCCCAGCACTGTTCCAGGATTTCTTCAACACTTAAAATGCTCTATATTCATTAGCTAAAAACTCTTGTTTCTACACCAGGGAATCTGATAATGTTCACAGCTGACATATTAATTTGCACGGTAGTTTGTTTTAGCTAGACCATCTATGCATTGAAGGACATTTTTGGAGACCTGTATCCAGTGCTGGATCACAATGGGAGTGATTCCAGTGGCTGCCCAGGGCCTATGGTTTTGGGGGACCCATGGCTAGCTATGTAGTAGTGTCCAGTGTGCCTGTATAAAAACTAATAGTTCACTTTACAAAATTTCTATTATGTTCAACATTGCAGACTCATTTGAGTTAGCATATGTGTTGAACGTAACAGCTATTGGTATTATAATCATTTCTTGTAAATTAAAAAAAATTAAGTTAAGTGGCACCACAAGCATTCTCTACATTCCCTAGCAGCATGTGAAAAACATGCCAGTGATGTTGTGACATATTTAACTTTTACCCAATATTGCTCAGATGCAAACAAAGTCTGCCAACACAATTACTTTGAAACAGCTTGATTCCTTCTGGGAAAACCAAATGCACATGCAGAGGTGAGTCTTCTAATCAGGCTGGTTTGAATAATAGCATTTCACATTTACCTATGACATCTGGTAGCTTGAGAAACTGCCAAAGTGCTGCTGTAAACATTCAGTATTAATGTAGTGACTGCATGAAGGCTGTCTTTACGTGTCAGTTTTCCAAAGTATTATTAATTAGAACAGACTCGGTCATCTGTATTGTTATTTATATAAAGTATCTTTTTCATTGTGTGGAATGCACCCTTCCCGAGTGCCATAAACTCAAAGCAGATGAAACTGAGTATTGTACTCTGCAGTCTGAACTAAAGGCAGAGCAGCATGTTCTCTGAAATTAACATCAAGTCATCTAAAACAGTTTGAAATTGTTTCCAGACTTTGAGTCAGTTGCTTCTACTTTATTGTCTTACTGCTTGCGAGCTGTGGAAGGCCACTAGAACGGAGGGTGGTAAAGGATAGTGCACTGTCCTAAACTGATGAGCAGAGTGAATTTGAAGTATTTAAGGCATGGTCTTCCTTTCACCTTTGGCACTGGGAATTGCTTGGTAATATTTTAGATGATATCACAGCACATAGAGCACCTAACAGTTTTATAGGAATATTTCTCAGCAACAAATTTCTGTTGTAACCGTTAATCTAGATTTACTACTGCTCAATCAATGTATTCGGCAAACTATGTTCATCTTGTTGCTTCCGTGAAAGAAATGACAGCCAATCTGACATGGCTTCCTCATATTTAAGCTTTTTAACTTTGCCTTGTAGTACAACTAAACTTAGCTATTCAGTAGTCTTTTAGCTTTAAAACACATTCCTTATATTGAATGCAGTAGTGAATTCACTCATATTACTTAAAAAAGTAGGACTGCAGAGCTTGATGAGTTTATTGTATCTAACTATATCATCTCATTTATGTAATGCACAAGTTTGCTACATGCCAAACTTGTGTCCCAGACTGGTACACTGAGTTCAGAAATGAGAATGTAGCAGTTCTTATTCTGTGTTGATGAAATGTAACAAAATCACTTTTTTGGCAGCTGTTTCTTGTGTATGTCTGTCAGTGTTTGTGTGTGGTTAAGGGGAGTATTGACCTTAGTTGGGGATTTTGCACATCTTGGGGTCTTATTCATGACTGACATAAGCGGGTTCAAGAGAATGACAAGTGGAGGGGGTCAGAAGGCTCATTCTTTCAAGCACTGATGCAGTCTGTAGTGTTGAAATGGGTGCAAGGTTTGGATACAAAGCTTTCATTTTACCAGTCAGTTTATGCTGCAGTTCTCACCTTTGGTCATGGTATCTGGACACTGACTGAAATAGATCACAAGTGCAAACAATGTAAATGGAGATTCTCTGCAGGATTCGTGGGTTATTCTTTGTGATAATATGAGGAGCTTTGTGACCTTGGAGAGACCCTCAGTACTTTGGACCATTGAACTCTGCAGGGCCAAATTAAATGGGTCAGCCTTCTTAAAAAGATGTATTTTTGCAGCTTTTGCTGGAGTTGCACATGTGCACTGCTTATTGGAATCTTCTACCTGTTGACTTTCAGTGTCAAGAATGTCACTTTATTTTTTTAATGAATTTGATCTTTCATAGTGACTAACTTACATGAAAGTATAGGTGTCATTTATTTTTTATTAGCCAGAAATACAGTTCCAAGTTGAACTTTCTTGATGAATTATGAAGCTAGTCAGCTTAAACTTAGACTGAGATGGCAATCTTTACCTAGTGTCATACTCCTTAAGATATGTATATATATTTATGTGTCTACTGATAATGAGCGAATGTCGACTATAAAATGTTGACTTTGCGAATGTCAACACCCTACAACTCATACAAAACATAATTTTAAAAAGAAAATACATATTCTTTGTGGGGGGTATGGCCTCTTGCAATCCCCACACCCCCTAATAATTATATATACTAACTGCAACATCACACCGTATCGTGGAAAGGGCATATTCCTCTATCCCAAATATTGTGCCAACTTGCATACCTGTTGATTATCTGTCTAGCCGACCAAATTTTGCAACTAAATAAATATCAACCAATTATACAGGCAACAATTTTAAGTTGACCCATATATATGTATACGTGTGTGTGTGTGTGTGTGTGTGTGTGTGTGTGTGTGTGTGTGTGTGTGTGTGTGTGTGTGTGTACATATATATATATATATATATATATATATATATATATATATATATATATGTATATATATATATATTCACCTTTTAGGTAGATTTAGTGAACTTATGTTTCAAAACTAGGTTAAGGACACCTTTCTCATATCAAGGACTGTTGTTGTAGGTGCTCATGTAGGTTTTCATTTTGAAAAGATTTCATCAGTGGTTTGTCAAAAGGCTGTGTTCTAGCCCCCCCCCCCCCGGTATATGTTTCTTTGACTTGAAAGCCAATATCAAGGGCTATGGCTAACCAGGTTTGCTAATGATTGCAAACTGGGGGGGGGGGGGGGTTATTATCAAATCCTGTTCTAATACTCAAGTTCTCCTGCAAAGGATGGACCAAACATGCTTGATGTATTAATCATGGGCTTGGACCAAACATGCTTGGTGTATTAATCATGGGTTTGGACCAAACATGCTTGGTGTATTAATCATGGGTTTGGACCAAACATGCTTGGTGTATTAATCATGGTTTTACCCTGCACAACAAGAAATGCAGCATAGAATCCTTCAGTAAATCTAATGTCATAACTCTTTACCATATCAATAAAATTCCACTAAAATTTGATACAATCATCAGGGACTTGGGTATACATGTAGATAACAGACTGTCCTTTGATCATCATATTTTTGTGGTGGTTAGAAAATCCATCTACCTTACACAAATGATCACTCATGGTATCTCCTCAAGATCCAAAGCAACTATAGTCCCACTTTGTTCATCCCTTATTCAACCCATTATTGAATATAATTCACACTTTGGCATGTACTTTGCAAAGGACTTAAACGGCTTGAGAAACCTCAGCACTACTTCAATAAAATATTTCAGGCCTCAGTACCATTCTTTGACAGACTAAAGGCCTTGTACCTCTACTTAGTGTCATACTGACTTCTAAAAGCCTGTACACCTACTTAGTGTCATACTGATTTCTAAAGTGCCATACTGACTATTAAGACAGGCTAAAAGCCTTGTACCTCTACTTAGTGTCATATTGACTTCTAAGGACAGCCTAAAATCCTTGTACCTCTACTTAGTGTCATACTGACTTCTAAGGATAGACTAAAGGCCTTGTACCTCTACTTAGTGTCATACTGACTCCTAAACGGTGATCTCTGCTTAGCCTTCTGTACTATGAATGACTTAGAATCTTTGAACTCTTTAATCTAAATAGCACCAGTGATAACGCACATATACACTCTAGAAAGCTAATCCTACACTATCACATCAGCAGTGCCAGACGGTGTGACAGATATCTAATCCAACACATCCCAAATTTATGGAGCACACTGCTCTAAATTATCAAGCAGAGTACTTCATTATCAGCTTTTAAAACCAGTCTGGATGACTGGATGGGTGATTATAGTTTTTTCCTTGGGGTTATATGGAGAAAATGTACTTAACAGAGGACATTGTACCTCTCCCACCAGTAATGAGTGATGTGGCTAAGCTTCTCAATGGTGTCATTGGCTGTAAGCTTAGAAAGAACCTAGAAGCCTATCCAGTGGTAATGGAGGACAGTACTCAAGTTGTAAAAGTTTGAAGGTGACAGTGGCCAACAGTAAAATTGCTTGAGCAACTATATGGAGCAAATGGACTTTCTGCATTGTGAGACAATCTCATCATAGGAGTATATTTAACCTTCTCTTCCTGAAGTTAGGTTTAATTGAAAAATCTGTCATCAAACCCTTTGCTTCTACCAGCATCCTGTTCACATTGCCACGTGGTCTTGAAAACTAATATCAAATCAGAAATGATTTTCCACTGATGAGATGGAGTCAAATCAATAGTGACCACACATTCAAAAGCTATATTGTGTTACTCTTCATTATTATGTTTACTTAAAGCATTATGTAAACTTCTTATTTCTGTCTCTTATATCTCTCTCTCCTTGCTCACAGTTTCCTTTCTATGTTGATTACATACAATACTTTACATTAGTTTTTTGCATGTGTGCCACAAGATAGGCGTTACTATTTATTAAACCTTTTTAACCAGGCAAGTAGACTGGTCTAAAGATCCTTTTTGGCCATGGCCCAAGGCACTATGCATGCATAGCTTTTAGTCATATGACATTTGCAAAGTGACAAATCATACAGTATATATAACATTTGTATTATAAACGTTTGCTCTACAGTTTAATTAATTAAATAGTACAATTATTTACAGCATAAAATTTGCACGTATTCATACACAAATACAACTTAACAATCAAGAGAATTTTGCAGAATGTGCCTGATTTTGCCCCATACTTTTGCCCTGTTCTTCCGAAAATGTTTGATTTTTTGGTAGATCTCTAAGGATTACCATCATCGGTGATATCAAACATTAGAGTTTTGAACTTCTTTTTATCAAAAAATGTGTGATAATGCAAAAAACTGTTGCACTGTATTAACTTTTCTAATGAATTAGAGTAATATTTAAAAATTGTCCCTGATTTTAGCTTTTAATTTAGAATCTGCCCATAATTCATTATCATTGAATTTGAGAGGTATGCCATAAAGGACTAAAGTCACATAACGTCATAGCAATACACTCATATAATATGACAGAACAATTACATGCGTACATAAGAACAAGAGGGTAGTACGAAGTGGTTGTTAATCTACACTATAGAAACAGTTATGTACATACTGCTGCTTTATACTTGTAAACCAAATGGTTGTGTCCTGTTATTGAAATGTACTTCCCATTTTAGATATTGACAATTATTGCAGTTGTAACACTTCCATGAAATTGATTTTTTTGTCACTTATTTATTGTATCGGCTCCTTTTTTTATGCATAAATTAATTCAATACTTAATGGTAGCCTGTTGTGTTATTATTTATTTTTTTGCATGACATAGTCTTGTAACACCAGTGAAGAAAGTACTCACATCTTCTTATTGCAATTTTTTTCTTTTTTTTTTCTTTTTTTTGTTTGTTTTTTAAGTATTTATTACAGTATTTGTCAACACTTTCTTTGAATAATGATTTTTTTTTGTCTTAAAACTTTGTTCTTGTTTATCATGTTTAACTTTCTCCTGCATTCTGTTTATAAGAAGAAGCAAAACAAAACCAATATTATGTCACTGCCCAAATCAGCAACATTATGACATAGAATAAACTGGGAAGTGTCCCTTAAAGATGCTGTAAAAACAGAAGTGTGGGCTGGAAAAATACACTTTTGTTATCACTTATTAGTGATTTACAAATTCAGGATGATTTTTGTTAATTATAAAATGCTTAAGGGCAGACTGCATGTAAGACTGTTGCCCAATGCTCTAAGCATGCTTCACTGTTGTTGGTGAAAGGCCATGAAACATATGACATACAGAGTCTGCAGAAATAAAGCTTCCAGGTAAAAAAACTGTCCAAGAATAAGGGCCTTTGCTAATCAAAATTGCACCTTGATGTGTTAAAGGCAAAAAAGTTCCAATCTGTCAACTGCAAGCATAAAGATGTTCGAGGGTTACATGCCTTGATAATATATTTTGTCTTTTAAAAATGTGTCTGGATTATGCATGGTTAGTGTTTGCTAAAACTTGTCTGGCCCTGTTCTTAGCTTTATAACTTGACAATAAAATCCCCTGCAGATTCCATCCACTAGAACTTGGTGGAACATCTATCTGATCAGTTCAGAGAACGTATTGCATTCTGGCTTTGCATTTAATGGCAGCTTCTTATAATGGTAGCTTCTTATAATAATGGTTTGGTGCTGAGTAAATTCAAATAACCATGATGGTCTGGAATACCTAGCTATATGTCTTTCTTGCATTTTAAAGAAACTGTGTGGCAAGTGTTCATTGATGTTTACTAGATGGATAGCCATAGCATAGATTACCGATACTATCAAAAGAAATAGTGCTTGCCTTTGCACCTGGTATTTAGTATTTTCCGAGTGGGTACAACAAGCTCATCTTATTCTTGCAGTAAAAATGCTTCTTGAAAATATTAGAGTTTTCCAAATGTTTATTTGTTAACTGTGATAAAGCATCGATTCACATGGACCTTTTTTAAACTCTGTCTGAGCTCACTATCTGGTAAGTGACTTGGCCAGAATAACACATTAGGCAAATGGATGCTACAAGACTCAAACCTTGGACCAGAGGAAGCAGTACTCCATGGTTTATTGCCTATTGCCATTGGAACACTGCACAGAGGGACACTGAATGTTTTTACAGCAAATATCATGGAGAGAGGTGTAGGTTAAAAAATAAAAAAGCTCAGTGCCAAGTCCCATAGCGGGTGTACACACTGGTGCCAAGACTGGAAAAAATGGCAATGTAGAATCCTCAAGACACAGAAACATTTCTACAATGGGGTTAAGCCAGGTTCAGGGGGAGGTTGTCCCCCCCCCCCCCCCGCTGTAGAAGAAAGTAGTAATCCACAAAAAAAAACACAAAAACTGACAGGCCCAAACGCAGCCATAAACATGACAGAGTGTACTAGTAAGGATAAGGAATTGGTTATGTATTTGTTATATTATACAAGTACCCAGAATTCCCAGATGGAAGATATTCAGAAAGATTAAGAGAGAAATTAGAATAACAAAACATACTTGCACAAGAAAAACTTCAAATGCAAATTTGCATTCATTAATACAGCAGATCCATGAAAAACATTGCACAGACAAATAAACTTTGTGCCACCTAGAAAGACAAGCAACAGAGGAAATGCAAAACTATAAAGAACAAAACCCAAAGATTTTTGAAAGGTTCAAAAAAGAAACATGAACAGGAGAAAGAAAAAGAGCTCTGGTATGGTGTACAACAGAGGATTAGTAAGGGTGATGCTAAGCAAATAGAAACTGAAATTGTGGATTACCAGCGAAATGAAAGATTTAATGTAGAAAATTCAACATATGTAATGTCACAGGATGATGGAAAAATGAGTCCCCAGATTAAGGAGAAACAGGTGGAGCAGGAGGCATCTGAGGATGAAATATGGACATGTAAAGGAAAAAGAGAGAGATCTGATATGGTGCAATATTTAATATTTATGCAAAGGAGAAAGCAAAGCTAATTAATACAAAAAGACAGCACTGTAGATAGTTTAGAGAAATACAGACAAGGGCACAGGATACAGAATATTTCACAATGCAAAAAATAAGAAAACAAAATGGGAAAGTAGAAAAGAGGATTAGCAATGTAGAAGTTAAAGAAACAGAAACTGAAGTTATGGATTAACTTTGAAGTGAAGGATTTAGTGAACATACATTATGAATGATAATACAAGTCATATGCTTTGAGCTAAATGGTATGTGCATGGCTTGCAGTGATATGCACTGGTAAATTTAATACAACTAACTACAGTGTTAGAATGCTGTTAGTTTTATATAAAACACTATCTCCATCTCCTGGAATCTAAATCACAACTATATGACTGAGTGTCTGAGACAGAGAGGAATTGGAGACAAAAAACCCTCTGTGAACAAGGGGTATTGCATAGTTAGGTAGAGAATCCTGACTGGTAAAGTACCAACTCTGCAATGGCTGTTAGGGAGATCGAGGCAAATGTCTTCTTATATGTGTACCTCAGACTCCATCACCTTTGATAGGGTTTAGCTGGTGCAAACCATGAATATAGGACAATTCAGGGATTACATACTATACAAGGTGTGGGCTGGGTCATCAGGGCCATGTTCAAAGGCACAAGTACAGTACCATGTAGTCACGCTGAGGCTGTACATAGTAGTAACTGCAGCTATTACCATATAGTGTGGTGAGGTCATGGTCATAACCATGTGCATGTTGTAGCAAAACATATACACCTACTAAATTATATGTTTTGTCCTTAGCTATGCAGATATTGCTTTGGCCACTCTATGAGTGTAATGTATAGAAAAGTTCAGCAGAGAAGTGACCTGCTAAGCCAGGCTATCTGCACACATGTCATATGTCTTCTGTGCAAAGTACTGAGATTAGCTTTGATAGGGAATGGTGCATGATGTGAATGCTGTGTGTTGCCAAAATAGGTTGCTATAGCAAGTGCGATGGAGGGTTACATGTTTGATTCTCTGTGAAAAGAAAAGTCATAAGATACTGTGGCAGACAAGTCAAACATATGGGATTGACCAGCAAGTGGAAGCTGCTGACAGAGGTTGAGAAATTTTTGGTGTTACTAGCCTGCTAGGGAGATCAGAACTTCACACCTGGGTGTGGGGGGGTCTTGGATGTGGAACCAGGCCTGGCATCAGCCTCTCATCTGTCACTAGGGGAAGCATCGGGTTAATAATATTTATAGCTGATCATAGCACACACCACTGCATGACTGAACAGTGGGAATGACCATGAACCATCTTTATATCTGTCCTGCTGGGCACGTCTGGTGTGCAAGTGCAACATTCTGTACAACTAGGTATGTATTCCAACATATTGCATAACACTCTTTTGGTATGTACCAGTATACATATGACATATGAAGGCAGGATATGGGATCATAAAGAGGCATAGCTGACTCAATCAGTGCCCTGTGCCGGTCCGATGAACTAATGCCCCATCCCAGCTATTCAAGTGATGAACAAAAAAAATTGAACTTTTACAAAGCTGCTGCAGAAATGCTGATTGGCTTTCTGCAGACAGTACCCTCACGTTGTTTTTTTTAATTGTAGCGAACTGATTGCCACAAATGTAGCACGCACTTACTACAGTTTATACCATGCATGGAGAGCTACAATGTAGCAAGCAGTTTTTGCAGTTTATACTTGCATGGAGCACTACAGTGATCGGGTTTTAATTAAAAAAAAAAAGAAATGCTTTAAATTGTACCAAACTGCTTGCCACAAATGTAGTTGGGCTTCATTATCCATATATCTAGGGTATATCCAGCACTGACTGCAACACACAATAAGCAACACATCATATGTGTCCTGCTTCCAACATGCATGGCACCTGTTTGGATAGGCTTGTCTATGTAGAATTTTTATGCAGCTACCAACCTGATAATCTTCTGAGAAATCACCTTGCAACAACTTCTGATATAAATCAGACATGTGCCATATATATGAATCATGTTCACTGCTTGAGTGAAACACAGACACATCATAAATAATGCCTTGAGCCTTAGAAACCACATGGCATTTCAGGTAATAGATTCCATTCATGTATGCTTGTTTGACCATCTGGACCAGATAAGGCTTTGATAGCATAATAGATGCTGTCTATGGACCTAGGGGAAAAGGACTATATCATAGAAAGTTTTTGTGATGTTGGTTTCTCCTCTGGTATCCTAAAGAGCTAGATATTCTCTGTCACATGTTATTGCATATTGTGAGGAACTAGTTTATTATTCATGAGGCTAATGCCTACAATATCGTGTTTCTTAGAAGTCACTGAAAGATCGCTGTAGTTACGATGGTTAAAGCTACACATACCTCAGTGTCCGCAGGAATGGGCACACTTTGTATTCTCCTTGGATCTACTACTGAATGAGTTTGACTAGGACCTCTGTATCCCTTTCCTGTTGTTGTGTCAGATATGACCTTTATCTCTTCTGCTGGTTCAGATTGCCATGACACACATTATTGCATGTGGTATCCGTGATGGTAGCTGCCAACAGATGCTCTTATGCTGCTGCAGCAGCTTTTACAGTCCTTAACATAGGTCCAGTGATATACAACACTAATCTCTGCATACAAAGTGTGGTCACAGTGCTACCTTTTTACATATTCTGCTATACCATGCTATTATGGGCTTATTCATTTGCTTATTCCATGTGAATCGTTAGCATGGAATTCCTAATTTATAGGTCATTATGCACTTATTTGCCTGTGTTGCATATTGCACTATTTTGACCATTGCACGGTCAGACAATCCACACCTTATACATTGCCTCTACTTGTCCACTTTGGCTCTGCACACTACACTAACAACGTATATAGTTCAGTCTTGATTAGCCTGTCTTTGGAAAGTTAGTCTTCAGAATTCTATTTTATCTTTTATAAATCAATTGAGCACTGGTCTATATTTTGTATTCAGATGTAGTGCATATGAATGGTGTACACTCTTGAATTTTTCAATTATTAGACAACAAACAGAATGATATAACACCAATGCCAACAGTGGAAAACTTACTTAAGCAACTTATGAGTGAAAAATAAATGCAACACCTATAATAGGCTAAAGGAGTGCTACAGAGATGTTATGAAGAACAGAATTTCAAATTGTGATTTAATGGTAATCTGTGATTAGTAATTTACATAACTGTAAATTAAGTTTATATCTGGTTTGATAACATTATAAGAAATTCTAAGATAGTCATTAGTGATGTGTTGTTTAATTACTTGAGTAAGGAAAAGAAAGTTGTTTTAAATCAACACTTCATATTTTGTACAGCTGATAATAAACACCATTTGATTTTAGTGTGGTCAAGAATCTGTCAAAGCATTACACAGGTGTATGGAACTAAAATTTAACTGCCAAATGCAGCCCACTATTAATAAATACTAGCATGTGTGAACTGCAAATTCTTCTTCCTGTTTGCTGAATAGATTATCACCTGGGATCATTGGACTCATACACTGTGCAATGTGCTGTCTGAAAGATAAAACACATCTGTTCTGTTCATTATGGTGTTTCATCTGAAATGTGACAATGCACAGTAAAGCAGTATGTATCTTGTGGCCCAAGTAGTAATTTGTACCATCAGCCAAACAAAACACAGGGCATACTACTACAGCCAGCATCGTATGAAACACAACAAGCTAGCAGTGAGGCCTACTTCTTGATTATTAGTCCTGTCAATCACATTAGTGTGAGTTCTGACATTAGGAACAAGCACAACTCAATCTCTAAAGCTCCAGAGTACTGCAGAAATCAGCATAGCACTGTCACACAGAAAAAAATACCTAATGAACAAATAGACAGTATAAGAATGAATGTAATGTCAGAAATGACAGCTAACTATTTCTGAAAGTTGCAATTAAATGCAGGCAGTTTGTTCGCAGTGCAGTGGCTTCATAATTAACTGGCATCTTTCCCCAAAACCACAGACGATGATTAACAGTTACAGTACTACTGTTCAATATGCTGAGCGATCTTGTACCGCTTTATATTCATTAAGCTAAGAAAATATCAGAGGTACTGCCTGTGGACTCCTGGGTAACGAGCTGCCAAAAATAACAGGTTAAAGTATGTAATCTGCCAGTCTGGAAACTGAGCATTCTATTGCAGACATGATGTTTCTCATTTAAAATTTAATAATAGATGTAACCTTCTTGTTCTTTTGAAAAATAAAATCGGCAGAGGACACATTTTTTTGATATTGCTGATCTTACTGTATAAGTATGCCATAATGTTAAGATATCAGCTATGGAAATTAGGAAAAAGATGATAGGTGTATAGTTGCATTTGCAGAGAATGTGCAAAATGAGTTTACTAGGAAATGTAAGTTATTATCTACATTTTGAGGAAACATATGATAAAGTTTCTCATGTCTATTTAAGAATGGCAATCACATATTGCTACAATGGCCTTAGCAGTTCAGTATTTCAATATTTTTTATATTATAGCTACTTATCTAAGACTGAATGAATTATATTTCAGATACTAAATCATGAGGTAGAATCAGTTTACTGGCATGCATGTCACAGACCTGGTACTCAGTTCTTCTGCAGTGTACTTCTAGGTATATATATCATCCGCTGAACTACCATACAACAGTGCAGCCCCATTACACTATGAATAACTGCTATTTTGAAATTCAAAATGACTACCTTCTTGTACCCTACTTACATTTTCACTCCTATACTATTGATGACATATTTAGGAAAGCCTTTGAGTTTACCAAAGAACATTCAATAAACAGACTTATGTTCAGTATTTCTTAATAGTCTAGAACATACCAGCTGTTGGATGCACCTCATGAGCACATTCCAGAGAGAATTACAGCTATAGGACATACCTCATAAATACATTCCACTGTTCTGGAACTGCAGAGAGTACATCGACTGTGAGATGCACCTCATGAACACATTCCGTTATTGTAGAATTCCAGAGAGTAAACCAGCTGTGAGATGCAACTCATGAACATATTCCAGAGAGAATTACAGCTATTGGATATACCTCATAAATACATTCCACTGTTCTGGAACTGCAGAGAGTACATCGACTGTGAGATGCACCTCATGAACACATTCCGTTATTGCAGAATTCCAGAGAGTAAACTAGCTGTGAGATGCACCTCATGAACATATTCTAGAGAGAATTACAGCTATTGGATGTACCTCATAAATACATTCCACTGTTCTGGAACTGCAGAGAGTACATCGGCTGTGAGATGCACCTCGTGAACACATTCTGTTATTGTAGAATTTCCAGAGAGTAAACCAGCCATGAGATGTACCTCATGAACATATTCTGCTGTTGTAGAATTCCAGAGAGCAAACCAACTGTGAAATATACCCCATTAATGCATTCCATATCAAGGAATTGCCAGTTGTGAGATGTATTTCATAAATACATTCAGCAGTTCTGGAATTCCAGAGAGAGTGCCAGCTATGGAATGTGCCTGATGAACACATTTCACTGGAGTGGAATTCCACATGCAGGCTGTGGTATGCAATACACTATAACATTGTCATTATTTATGATAAAAGGTCCTTGGAAAGGTATTCGGCATACATATTAACTTATTAGCCCGAGTTTATTTTGGCAAACATGGCCATTTGAAAGACTAAACAATCACATTATTTCTATAGAATTTATTGTTATAGAATCTCTTGTTTCTTTTCATAATAACATATTCTAATAAACTTGGATTCTGGGAAATCTTGAAACATATATATGATTTAAGTTAAACAACTACAATACAGGTTTCTTGAACTTTCGTTCTTCGCCTCCAATTTTTTTCTTCTTTCCTTCACACATTTCAGTTAAACTCTGTTTATAACTATTTATACCACTCTTGCTTCCACTCAGATTTTTCCTAACCTAAGCTTCTTCTTAAAAGAATTATCATAACACTACAATGCATGTTCCTCCCTCCCCTCACTTCCCATTATACTCTGCACTAACCCCTCACTCCATTCTATTACACTTACCAACTCCCTTAATGCTATCTGCAAACATAATGCTCCTTTCCATCCTTTTGAACATTCAGTTTATCGTACCTTTCAGCTGTCTAGATTTTCACAGAATGCCCAGATATTTGCCTTATATTTTTGGTCTGCTCCTTATAAAATTTGTGGTTTGCTGACAAATCAGTGAGGAATGAATGCATTAAATAATAATGTGCATTTGAATGACAGATTTCACATCTTTCAGAAAATGCATTTTAATACAAATTAGCAGCTAAGTTTATAAGAACAATATTTAAAATGTTTCCCTGTTTTTAGGCCTTTGTCCACCATTATGCTTCCAGATTTCTTGTGCTAAGAGATTGAGACGTATGCAGCTCATTCCTGTCATCTTATAGTCACAGTAAAGCAACGTTCCAACAAACTCAATTTCTACCTTTTTGTTTTCCTTTGTCCCTACTATTTCTTATGTGTAGTGACACTGAGCTGAGCCCTCTTCCTACCTGATCAGGAACTGTTTTCTAGCCCCCTGGTCTAAAAACTACTTAAATGTCTAAATATCTATGTATAGAGTATATTGTCTGCTACAGTATCAGCAACAGAATCAGTTACCAAGATTATTCAACACAACCTGAATGTAATCTCTATTACCAAGATATGATAAAAATATTTTGCATCCTTTTTCTATCTACCACTTACTCTAGCCTTAGGAATAACCTCCAAGATGGTGGGACAATAAACTCATTTAAGGAAAAGTATGAAATTGAAATTGCTGCCATTTCTCTCTCTACCTGAGAGACAGGACTTAACTGATGAATCACTTTACTTACCATAAGTAATAATCTAAAGCTTCATGTTGTATTTAGCTATGAATGTCTACCTCCTTCCCTTTGAAATATTAACTGCACTCTTGCTCTGTTCACGTGTGCTTGAGGACTCAAATCTATACTTGTAAATTTCCTCATTTCTAATAACTTCTGAAATGAAATAAAAAATGTACACCAGATATAAATTCTTACACTTGGGGTACTTAACAAGTAGAAGTTTATTTACATGACCAATATAAAAGTCGTTCGGCTTTTCCCGGTTAGGGATCACCACAGCAGATCACCGGTCCGCTCTTGATTGCAGTGGATTTTTACAGTGTTGAGTTGCCAGCCCAGCACCCAACCTTCACAAAAGGTACACACACACTCACTCACCTACCTGTCCTTAAAGTTCAGTCGACCATAGGAAGGATATGCAGACGCTACACAGAAGGCGCTCTAGCTGAGAATCGAAGAGAAAGCAGAAGTGCATTTAAATCACCGAAATGCAAAGCGATCAAAACAACTTCGAAGGCATATCAAAAACATTGAATTTCTTCTTCTTTACTACTCAGAACTATTTTGTATTAATTTTGTTTTCTATTATTTTCAAGCTGCACTGTTGGTTATAAGATTGCAAATATGCTTTTAGTTTCTCTTTGGTATAAGCCTATTTACTGACAAATTCATTATTTGCTGTTTAATTCTATCTTATAATTTGTTAAATATATTTAAAACAATAAACAGATTTTATTGCATGCTGGAAACACCGTTGTTTTTCTTGTCTGCATAATGAGTCCTGGAGCTCATTACTAATTAAGAACAATTGGTGTGAGAAGATGAGCTTATTAACTATCCCACTAGTAGCTTTAGCAGTGTCTGCAGTAACAGCACATACCACTGAGGCGTGGCTGCAGGGAAAGATGAGGAAAAACAGTGAGTCTCCTGTTTGGCATCTACTTTTCTGAAGTAAAAGCCAATACTAAAGGGCTCTGGCTCACTAAGTTTGCAGATGACTGCAAGCTAGGAGCAGTAATTGAATCCTCAAATGACTCAGCCATCCTGCAGGAAGGTTTGTTCCAAATAAATAAATGGTGCGAAAATCATGAACTGAAAGTAAATTCCATAAATGCATTATTGTATGCTTCGGGAAGTCATCTGTCCCAGGGAATGACCACATTAACAATATATGGATAGCAACCTTACTTTTGACCAACATGTTATGGTGTGAAGGGCATCAACGGCATGGACAGTGCAGTGGTGCAGCGGTAGCATTGTCATTTCACAGTAAGAAGTTCTCTGGTTCAATTCTCAGCTGGGGGGCCTTCTGCGCAGAGTCTGCATGTCCTCCCTGCATTCATGTGGGTGTGCTCTGGTTTCCTCCCATGTTACAAAGACATGCATCTGGAGCGTTTCTCCCTGGGCCTCTGCTGAAAATTGGCTTTGTTCCAAGTCAGACTTTTCTGGTTAACAAATAAAAAATAAAAATGTGTCCACTGTTATAAGAAAGTCCTTCTATATTGCACAACTTGTAAACAGAGGGAATTTATTTAGATCTAGGGATGTTATTTTTCCCCTTTACTCAGCCCTCTTTAGGCCTTTTATTGAA